>NC_053428.1:61618129-61663456 GCF_007990345.1 Gossypium hirsutum
AGGATGTAACACCCAACGCAACGTAGTTAGAATCACTAAACCTGCTCAACCAATCAAATGAACACCCGAACCCGAACCGTCGCGGAGTCGAACACGAGGTGTTAACAGACTTCAAACCACTTATTAAATTTTCCAGACAAGCTGCCAATCTGCGTACTAGTCACTTTAAAAATCTATCTTGAGCTCTGGAACTCGAAATCCAGTTCGTGAATTTTCCCTGAAACTAGACTCATATGCCCTTCTACATATTTTTTTCTAGAATTTTGGTTGGCCAATTAGTACAGTTTATTAGTCAAAGTCTCCCATGTTACTGGGGTCGACTACACTGACCTTTGCCATTACGACCTGGATATCTCCGTACAGAGCTTCAATACTGATCCGTTTTTTCTATAGAAACTAGACTCAGAGAGGAATCCATACATATATGGCTTGACTCCTAATTGTCTCTGGTTAATTTGTAATGAATTTCCAAAGTCGAACAGGAAATCCAGAAACCGTTCTGGCCCTGTCTCACGAGAACCTGAATATCTCTTAATATACTGTTATATGATTGTTTCGTTACTTTCATATGAAATATATTCATCAAGGTTCGATTACATAATTTATTCACTATTTAATTCCATTCCTACAAATTTTTGTGATTTTTCAAATCCACACCACTGCTGCTGTCAGCATCTGTTTTCAAGGTAACTTTACCTATTTCGTGGTTACCACGGACCAACTAGGGTTTTGTCATACATAGGTCCGCATATGATCATATTTAGCCATTCCAATGGCTGATCATTTGCTCAACACTTCCATTCCAAACCATAGTCACATCATGAAACCATATATACATAATAAACACAAATGGTCTAATGCCATACTCCACTTCTACAAGCCATTTTCGCATGGCTGTACACACATACATCACAAAAGTACTTGAACAACAACAATGGGTAGTCCTATACATGCCATATCCAGAGTTCAACTAAAAGAGTACCAAAGGGCTTTATAGTGTGGATGACTTCGACTTCGATGATCCCGAATCCGATATCTAACGAACAAAATCTATAAAACAGAGAGCCAAAGCAACGGGGTAAGCATTTTAAAGCTTAGTAAGTTTCAAGTAATGAAATCAGCTTTGACTAAAGTATTACATTCACATAGCTAAATGAATCACTTTATTAATACACATTCTCATAATCATGCTTACTTCACACTTCATCAACATATATACACACACAAGGTATCAACCCATCTAAAAGCCCAAAAGTTCGTTAGTCGATTGAACGAATACTATTTAAAACGAATCGACTTTCCGAAGCACATGCAAACATACCTTATCGTTTGGGTTTGTCGAGCGTATTAATTGAATTTATTACAGCACAAAACGCTCACATCATACCCAAGTTTCTTCGGAATTTAGCCGGATATTACCACAAGCACAATTGCCTTCGGGTCTTAACCCGGGCATAGCAACTCGTACGAATGCCTTCGGGTCTTAGCCCGGATATATCAACTCGCACAAATGCCTTCGGGTCTTAGCCCGGATCAAATCACTAGCACAAATGCCTTCGGGACTTAGCGCGGATCAAATCACTAGCACAAATGCCTTCGGGACTTAGCCCGGATCTCATTCAAATGCTCATGCACACATAAATCAACAGTCTTGGCACATCCATATTTCATTTTCGTTACTAAGGCTCAAACACAAACATTTATTAACCTTTCCAATTTCGGCTCAATAGCCACACACAAAGAGCATGATTTCAATTGGCTTTATAACATAGTCTCTATGCACATTCGGCTATCCGTCATAGTATGACTAATCATTTCAATATAATTCAAGTAGGGTCATTACTCGAAGACTTACCTCGGATATTTTAAATAGTTGTGGATAGACTACTCGATCGCTTTTTCTTTTCCTTTATCAGATTTTGACCCTCTTGGCTCTTGAGCTTGATTCAATAAATAGATTTTATTAAATAACTTATCAATTTAGCGATTCGATTTAATACATGTATACCATACAATTAAGTACAAATGATGTTATTAACTAGATATTAAACATCATACATATGCTCTACTCAAGTACTAAAGAACATAATACTAGCTTAATACCATGCATAATCGAATTTATTTAGCATCATTTAGTTTTATAAAAATACACATATCATCCCAACTCGACACAAGAGTCAAATTCATCACTCAAACATTCACACCAATTTATTTTAATATTTTGGCCGAAACCCTCAATTGGCTAACATAGCCTTAATATTTCAATATAAACACGTATACATCAAAGGCAATTTAAAACACTTAACCCTTGTACTCAATAATGAAACCAAACCGTATACCTAATTTTTAAACACATCACCTCCAAATGCATGTATTAACTAACATATATCCAATCCACATGCCAAGTTACCATGAATAAATTAAACTTATATATATATAACATAGCTGAATATTCCTTAACATAAAGGCATTTAGTGACATTTTAAAAAAATAATAATAACCATTTCCATAAGTATATTTTCATGCAAAGACCGTACCTAAATCACCAACATTTTAACACCCAACTACTTAGACTTAACCTTTCATACCCTTATATCTAATGTCATAAGAATAGCCGAATGTCCAAATTAACCAAGCTTAAAGATTTAACCTTCAACACTTTAATATCCCACAACCTATTCTTCAAGGCTTCAAATATAAAGTAATTAACATTTATACTCTTATGCCGAATTAGCTAACACTTATAATCCATAGCCGAATGTCATTAAACCTAAACCACCATGAAAATTTTACTTATCACCTCATACCTTATTATCAAATTGAACTAATTATGCTTATAAAAATAATATCAAAACCGAAACCTTTTAATAATTAAGCCTCTAATTATTTATTTCAATTACCCAAACGAAATTTTCTCACATTTAACACTTATATACCCATCAATTGTTGAAGACAAACAAAATCTCATTTCCTCCCTTGACAACCACAACCGAAAGCTCAAACCAACATCTAAAATTCCAAGTTTTCAAATGGGCTAATATGAAACTAGCTAATTGACTTAAACTAAGCTTAAAATTTCAAAAACTAACAAAATTTTTACTAACCTTCTCAAGCTTCAAGTGACTGAATGTTTTTGCCCCAATTCTTTCTTTCAATTCGGCCAAGAAGACAAAGATGAAGCTTTGTCCTCATTCCTTTTCTTTTTATTCTTGCTTTAATTTATTTCCTTTCTTTTGCATAAAATAATGGCCATTTAATTAAGATTTAGTACATATTATATATATATGACCATCATGGCCGGCCACCACTTAAAATAAAAGGGGTATTTGACATGCAAGTACAATTATTTGCAACATGCATAAATGGGCCATTTTACATTAGCCTAGCACATTTCTAAATTTTCTCACATAAGTCCTATTTAATAAAATTCACTTACAATTTACAAAATTCAACCATGAAATTTTCACACATGCATATATACATATAATAAACATCAAATATGATGGTCAATTATTTTTGTGACTCGGTTTAGTGGTCCCGAAACCACTTTCCGACTAGGGTCAATTTAGGGCTGTCACATTCACTATGTAAAGAACATGATTTAAAATGCATCTATGATACTTGATGACATTGTGTTAAATTATATTGTGTTATGTATATTAGAATGTATGATTAATAATGTTAATTATTTACATGCAACCTACTAAGCTTTATGCTTACTCCCATTCCTTTTCATTTTCTTATAGTATTGCCAAGCTAGCTCGGGGATCGTAAAATGTTGGAGACGCGATCACACTATCAATTGGATCTTTTGGTTTAATTTATCTCAACATTTTGAGTATGGCATGTATAGGGACTTGGTATTTTTGTTATATGTCATATTGGTCTAGCCAAATGTGTTAGCTTATAGTGATTGTTGATTTATTTTGTGCAGGGCCATGAGATATGGCTCATAATGATTATTGGGTTGTAAACCTATTCATCTATGTATGTATGTGCCAATTCCATTATGATATGGCTTATGGTTATTGATGATTGAATGTTGATGAATGTTATGTGTGTGTATAAGATGATATGAAAATGTATGCATGCCGGTCTAAGAAATATCGCTTATTTGTATATGTGTGTGGGTAAGATTTGATTTGCCATAATAGGGAGTCTTAAACAAGTATAATGTGAGGATAAGTTGTCATGCATAAGTTATATTATTAGTGTTTAAGTATCATGGAAGCCATATATGTGTTTGAACAAATAAGAGTGGCAATTGGCTTGGAAAATAGCCTTAAAGTTGCCCACATGGGTAGACACACGGGCGTGTGTCCTTTGCACCCTAATGAATGCAAAATAGAATGTCTAATAGTAAACACATGGGTAGAGACACGGTCGTGTCTCTCAACCTTGTGAGAAACACGGCCTTAGAACATGGGCGTGTGCCCAGGCCGTGTGAAGCCTGCACCTGATTTTGGAATTTATTTGCCACACGGTCTAAGGACATGGGCATGTGCCTTGGCTGTGTGACCACATTTTGTGCATGACGTCATAAAGAGAGAATTACATGGGTTAAGGACACGCACGTGTCCCAAGCCACACAGGCGTGTGTGACCACTCGACCTACCCACACGGGCGTGTGACCCTCCAAAATGAGCAATTTTTTTGTAAAAGTTTGGAAAGTTCTCGATTTAGTCTCGAACCACCCTTAATGTATGTTTTGGGCCTCATGGGCCCATATATGGGACAGTTTGTACATGTATGGATGAATCTGATTTAAATGAAAATCTTATGGCCCGGTTTTGTTTGAATGTGTATGTTTAAGTTCGGTAACGCCTCGAACCCTGTCCCAGTGTTGAATACGAGTAAGGAGTGTTACACTTATTTTTTGGTGCTCTAAAAAACAACAAAATGTTTCTCGATCTACGACTGAGGCTAAATATCAGAGCTTAGCTGCAGCTACCAATGAAATTGCGTGGTTAGTTTCTCTGCTAACAGAGTTACACATTTGGTCTGTTGATACTCCTACTGTTTGGTGTGATAGTTCCAGTGTAGTTACTATTGTAGAAAATACGGTGTTACACTCCAAATTCAAACATGTCAAACTTGACTTTTTTTTTGTTCATGAAAGAGTGGCAAGTGGCTCTTTTGTTGTCGGTGAAGTACTCGCTTGTGACCAGGTCGCGGACATTCTTACTAAACCATTGTCTGCCTCTACTTTTTCTCAATTTCAAATATACTTCTGGTATTACCTATTGAGAAGTTGGGTGAATGTTAGAGTATAGAGATTATTGGTATAAAGACTGTTAGTCTGTTATCATTCTGTTGATTTGTAACACCCCTAACTCGTATCCATCGCCGGAGTACAGTTACGAGGTATTATCAATCAATTCAGAACATATAACATACATTTATCAAGCATAAAGTGTTTATTCTCATAAATTATTCAACACAATCACATTGTCCCTTACAAGGGCCTATAGGGTCTTCAACATGCTTTAGAAGTGGTTCGGGGACTAAACCGATAAAATATGAAAATTTTGGAAACTTAGAAAAATTTTCAACCTTACAGGGGTCACATGCCCGTGTAAATAGGCTGTGTGCCTCACACGGCTCCAGACACACCCGTGTCTCAGGCCGTGTGGAAACAGGGCATACATATTGACTTGGGTCACACGGCCAACCACACGCCTATGTGTCTAGCCAGTGTGCCCCTCGAAGTGGCCACATATTCGGGCCTTCGTGCCTAACAGGCTTCATGCCGGTGATGTGTATTCGGGCCTTCGTGCCTAGTAGGCTTCTTGCTAGTGATGTGTATTCGAGCCTTCGTGCCTAGCAGGCGTAATGCCGGTGAAATGATATGTTATGCGAAGCCGGTGTTTCTTGTAAGATAAGGGTTTAGCCGAATGTTAAAGATGAAATGATAGTGTATTGTATCATGCTTATATGGCCTAATGGCAAGTATAACATGTTGGTAAATATGCAATGTGCTTTTATAATCGAATGATAAGTTTGAAATGAATGTGAGTGAAATGTTATGCATAAGGTATCAAATGTTAAATGTGAAAATGAGATGAAAGAAAAGTGTTTGAGATGTATAATTATATACGTTCGAATGATGTTAGTACTCAATTGATATGAATATGTTATATGGAACTTGTTGATTTGATTATTTGGGCCTTTGAGCTTAGCAGACTATAATCTTGGTAAGATACTATTCGAGCTTTCGAGCCTAGCAGGCTATAAAGCTGGTGAAATGATATCGGGCCTCGAGCCTAGTAGGCAAAATGCCAGTGATTTGAGAAAAGCCTATGACTAAGGTACCTCGTGCTAGATTGTCAAATGAATACATTTAATACATAAAGTGGGCCAGGTACGCAGTATGTACTCAGATGTGAGTTTGATTTGAAGTGAATCATAAGTGAGTAATGTGATACGTACGTGAATAAATGTTAAAACTATACCTATGATCATGATACACCTGGTCAGGGTGTGAAAGTATGTGAGGGTATTTGATTTAAATATGTTATATGAATTCAGATTAAGTGTGATAAGAATGCTGAACGTGCATTATGTGCTTGTGTATATTCGGCCAGATGGCAATATCCCTAGAATTTGGCCTCTTAAGAAATTAAATAATCGAAGTATAATTGCGTTTATTTATTTGCATTGCTTAAGACTTACTAAGCTTATGAATGCTTACTCCGTTGTTACATTTCTCTGTTTTATAGATTGTTGACTTCAGTTACCTGCTTGGGTTGGAGTTCGTCGGAGATATTATCACACTGTCGAGCTCACGTTATCGGTGTAAGTAAATCCTAGTATTTCGAGTCTATGGCATGTATAGGGTTTTAATGTTTTGGACCTCGTAAGCTCATATATGGGATAGATTGCATGTGAAAAGAAAAGTTTTAAATTGATTGAAATTTTTCAGCACAGATTTTGTGTGATTAACTAAGTTTAAGTTGGGTAACACCTCGAACACTGTTCCGGTGAGGGATACGGGCGAGGGGTGTTACACTAACTCTATTTACTGTTATAGATTAAAATTTTATATTAAGAAACTACCATAGATAGTAGCACTATACTGGAACTCTCTAGTTAGAGTAAACTGTAACGCTTGAATTTAGATTTAGTATTTATTTGGTGTGTGTTCTGGAAATGTAGAAATTGTTTGCATGTGAAATCTATCCGCTCCGATGGATAAATGTTTTGGGTGTATGTTAGTATTATTTGTATCAGAGTGCACAGCGGAGGTGTGGTGGTGTAATCTGAGAGTGGGAAATTTCGAGGACGAAATTTCTTTAAGGGGGATAGAATTGTAACACCCCGAATTTAGGCCTAGAAGTATTAAGCCTTGAGTGTAGGTCCGTAAGGAGGTTATATATAGGTATTTAATTGTGCAATGAAATGACACAATTAAATGTCTGCTTTAGTGGTTAATGGCCCTGAGAAGTGTTGGAGAAATCTTGGGTTCAAACCTGGGCTTTAGCAAAAATTTTGGTATTAAGTGAAAAAAACCTGGATGCTTGGATGAGGGCCTTTTAAATTATCGTGTTAAATAAATAACACAAGGAAGCTTGTAGTCTAGTGGTTGTGGCATCATTAAGGTTGAAAGGGAGCCTCTATTCAAGTCTTGGCTCTTACAATTCATTTTTATTTTTCTCTTAAGTGAATCTGGACGCTGGCACATATGTCTAAAAGTTAATTATGGATGTTTTTAACACAGAAAGAGCCTGTGGTGGAGTGGCAAGGTGGCGTGTTGTGCTACTGTGAGGTCTAAGGTTCAAGTCTTAGGATGCGCAATGGAGTATTTATTTTGCTATTTGAGCGGTGTAGGTGGTGGAGTTGGACTGAAACTCTGTGGTTGAAGTGATCATAAGAATGAGGAATTTTCCTATTGGTTGGGAGTAATCCCACATCAGGAAGCTAACATAAGAGGGGATGCGAAGCTGGCTTTAAATAGACAGAACCATGAGAAGAGTAGAAGTACCTTTCTTGGCTGATCCCTTTCGCTTTATGGCGTGCTCGTTTGGGTTAGGCGTCGGCTAAGAGTGCTCGGAGTGTGGATTAACTCCAGTCTCCAATCAGGTGTGTATTTTCTCGCTACTCTAGCTGTAGGATGGCTACTTTGGGCTGCGATTGGCTGGAAGGGGTCATGTGGGCCCAATGGGCCTACGGGCCCAATTGGATAAGTTGTTTGATTGTGTAGTAAATATTGGACTAGGCTAGGTGAATCTCATATTTGTTGCTAGATTTGGGCTAAAAGGGCCACACGAGCGTGTAGGTCCATTTGGGCTAGAATAGGTTTTAGGCCCATTCGTATTGTTATCCCTATTTAGAATACTTTACTTTACCAAATTACTGAAATGCCCTCAATTTGTAAAATTACCAAAGTACCCTCAATTTATAGAATTACCGTTTTACCCTCAATTTATAAAATTACCATTTTACCCTCGATTTATAAATTACCGTTTTACTTTCGATTTACAGAATTACCATTTTACCCTTGATTTAATGAATTACCGTTCTACCCTCGATTTATAGAATTACCATTTTACACTCGATTTACAAAATTACTATTTTACCCTCGATTTATAAAATTACCGTTTTACCCTTTATTTACAAAATTACTGAAATACCCTTGGTTTACAATATTACCAAAATACCCCTGATTTGTGAAATTATCGAAATACTCTCGATTTGTAAAATATCGAAATACCCCTGTAGGGTAGAATTACCGAAATACCCCTGTATGGTAGAATTACTGAAATAACCCTATAGGGTAGAATTACCGAAATACCCCTTGTAGGGTAGAATTACTAAAATACCCCTGTAGGGTAGAATTATTGAAATACCCTTGTAGGGTAGATGTAACACCCCAAACCTGGCCCAGACGTTATGGCCAGATCTGACGTGTCACATAGACTTACAACTTAGTATGCATTCGCTGGTTTAAGTGATTGGGGTGGTCTTTGTAAAAACAGCGGTTGAATGAAAAGCCGGTTTATCAATCTTTAAGCTATCCATTTGTTGTGCTTGTTGAGTCTTGAAAACGTTCATTAATTTTGAAAACCTGCGCAGCCTAACACTAGCAGTTTCGTCATAGTATAAATATAATCAGAAAATAAAACCATAGCGGAAAAAAGAAATTTAAATAGCAGCCTTATTACAACTTAAAACCCAAAATTAAATCAGAATATAAAAATAGTAAAAATAAACTAACTTAGAAAAACCAACTTTACAGATGATGTGGCCACTCCGAATCCCTCACAACTCCAAGCCCACTATTGTTGGGGATTTTCTGCAGAGATGAAAATAAAGGGTGAGTTCGGTAAACTCAGTGTGTAACATAACCCAACCATAGCCCAAAATAGATCAAACCTCAGAGTCAGACTTATCTGGGCCTTGGCCTAGTACAGAAATCAGAATGAAACCCATAGGCCCATAGCAGATACAGAACAAATATATCACCAATGCAGATATCCCAACCCAGTGCCATCCATAACACCCCCGTACCAGCCTTACACCATGTGGGGAGACTACTCGACCCACCCAACCGCTACACACCACAGAAATTGCAGTGAGGCTGCTAGATATTGTGACGAAGTCACCAAATACAGATATTGTAGCTAGGCCACCAGAACAGATATATATATGTGGCGAAGCCACCAGATTGCAGCGAGGCTGCCAGATATTGTGACGAAGTCACCAGAATAGATATATGTGGAGAGGCCACTAGATTGCAGCGAAGCTGCCAGAACGCTTCCTCCATCAATATAAACCCATGTCCCAAGCAACATAAATAATATGTCATGATATACGTATACAGAAACAGAACATCATGCTTTTTAGAAAAAAATAACCCTAGGGGTAAAATCGTAATTTTGCATGCATAAGAGTATTTCAGTAATTATTACCTATTGCTAAGGTTTCATGCTCATTCTAACGTTTACAAAGTAATCAGAAGTACTTACCTCGTCTTTTTACCAAAGTGGGCCCATTGGCCCATTGGCCCATTTTCGGCCCATTAAGCCCAAAAATACCATTGTGCACGAAAATGCACACTCTGCACTCTAATCATCCAAATGCACCATATTCATTAACAACTATCTCACGAGCGCTCGCAAGTTCGCAAGTTCGCAAGTTCACAAAATACCAACGGTTCGATATTTCAGCTTTTACCGATTCAATCTAGGGGAGGGTGTCGTTTACACACCTGGTTGATGACGATTGATGACGATATCTCCCACGCGATAATCCTACAATCAATCACTAACACATTAGACTTACGAATTAACAATAACTAACATAAATCCACGTCAACTAACCCAATCATCACACAAGTTAGTCATTTACGCACGAGGGGCAAAATAGTCATTTTACCCTCTAGGGGTAAATCGGTAGTCCTACCCTACAGGGGTATTTTAGTAATTCCACAACTTATCCACTTGGGCCTACGGACCTATTAGGACCACATGGCCCATTTCAGCCCATTACGGCCCAAAATAGCCGTCCTACTGCTAGAGTAGTGAGAAATACACACCTGTTAGGAGACTGCAGTTAATCCGCGCTCCAAACACTCTTAGCTGACGCCCAACCCAAACGAGCACGTCACAAAGTGAAAGGGATTAGCCAAGAAGGGTATGCCTACTCTCCTCATGGCTTGCTCTATTTAAAGCTAGCTCTCCATCTACTTTTATGTTAGCTTCCCGATGTGGGATCCCTCCATCACTAGAGTTTAAAACCAATACCAACTCTTGCCATCCCAACATAGAAAAATAATCAACCTTTGTGTGCGAAGGGGTTCGAACCAAAGTCCTCTCACATGCCAACTCACGCGACCACCACTAGGCCATCAACTCATTTGTGTCATAAATCCAACACATTAAACTTTAAAGCGCACCTACTTGCTTCCAGATTTATTGAAAAGAAAAACCAAAATATATTGGAAGAGCCAAGACTTGAACCTTGGACCCCTTGCTTCCCCTATGGCGTCACTTCCTTGTCCCCTAAGTGGCGCCACCTTGTCACTACACCACACTCCTTTTTGTGTCATCTTTTACCCTTTTACTCTTAAAAGCCCAAACGCCAATTGCATCATCTATTCATAAAATTAAAATTCCGAAGACTACCACGGATTTAACTTAAGTTTGGGCCTTCCAAAGGCCCACTAACCTACTAAAATATATATTTTAACCAACCAGAACACACACAAATTTTAAAAATCACAGAAACATAAAAAACCCAAAAATTGGGGCATTACAACTCTACCCTCCTTAAAGAAATTTCGTCCTCGAAATTTTACTTGAATCAAACAGATGAGGATATTGTTGACGCATCGCCACTTCTGGTTGCTGGTAGCTTCCTCTCTGCCATGATTACGCCACAGCACCTTTACTAGCGGAACTAATTTCTTCCTCAAAATCTTAACATCTCGATCCAAAATCTGCACAGGCTCTTCCTCAAAATTTAAGTCTGTTTGGACCTCGACCTCTGCAACGGGCACAACCTGAGTAGGGTCTGAACGATACCGCCTTAACATGGAGACGTGAAAGACATCATGAATCCTATTCAACTCTGGAGGTAGCTCCAACTGATAAGCCACTGGACCTACTCGCTTAAGAATCCGATAAGGCTCAATAAACCGCGGACTTAACTTGCGTTTCCTCCCAAACCTTAATATTTTCTTCCAAGGCGAAACCTTCAAGAAGACCATATCACCCACAAAGTACTCAATTTCCTTGCGCTTCAAATCTGCATATGACTTCTGTCTATCAGATGCTTCCTTCAACCGGTCTCTAATCAACTTGACCTTATCCTCAGTATCTGCCACCAACTCAGGTCCAAGAACCTGTTATTCACCGAACTCGATCCAACAACTAGGTGTACGACATCTTCGCCCATACAGTGCCTTATAAGGAGTCATTCGAATACTTGCCTGATAACTGTTGTTGTATGCAAACTCTGCCAACGGTAAGTAATCCTTCCAACTGCCTCGAAAGTTGATAACGCACCCCTCAACATGTCTTCCAGAATCTGAAAAACCCTTTTCGACTGACCATTAGTCTGAGGATGAAAGGTTGTACTAAAGTTCAACTATGTACCCAACACCTCATGCAACTTTTGCCAAAATTGAGATGTGAATCTAGGATCTTGATCAGAAATAATCGATACTGGCACTCCGTGAAGTAGCACTATTTCCGCCACTTAAAATTTGGCTAACTTCTGAAGTGAATAATCAGTGCGGACAGGTATGAAATGAGCAGATTTGGTCAACCTATCCACAATGACCCAAATCGAGTCCTTCTTCGACGGTGTCAAGGGTAAGGTACTCACAAAATCCATGGTTACCCTCTTCCACTTCCAAAGTGGTACTTTCACTGGCTGTAAAAGTCCGGAAGGTAATTGATGTTCAGCTTTCACTTGCTGACAAGTCAGACATTTTCATAGTAGAAATATCAAAATACCCCTGTAGGGTAGAATTACCGAGATACCCTTGTGGGGTAAAATTACCATTTTGCCCCTAGGGTGTTAAATTACTATTTTGCCCTTGTAGGCAAGTGATTGCCTTGGACTGTGTGGTTGACGGATTTGATTGTGAATATATGTTGGTGATATGAATGACTTGATTGTGATTGTTTGATTCAAATATGGGCATGACATTCTGCATACATGTCATGTTGCATGGGTTGGGTTTTATAAATGGAGGAAGTGCTAAAAGGGCTATGCCCCAGTTTACTGAAAAGGGCTTTGCCCCAGTTTATCAAAAAGGGCTTTGCCCCAGTTATTAAAAGAGGCTAGGCCTCCAGTTATATGATAAAGCAGCTATGCTGCCAGTGGAGAGTTTGGTTGGGTGGGTTGAGTTATTCCCCACATGGAGGGCTTGGTTGGTACGGGTGGAGAGTAGCGGATGGTGGGTTGAGTAGTCTCTCCAAATGGGCTTGCATACATTCATTGGTATTTCATGTGATATTGAAATGGGCCTATGGGCCATACCATTTACAGTAAAGGCTTCGGCCCAGTGATATAATTATGAAAAGGCTTCGGCCCAGTAACCGTTAAACGAAAGGCTTCGGCCCAGTAAATGTCGAGACTGAATAGGGCTTTGGTCCAGATTGTACTGGTACCGTGTTATTCACTATTTGTTTATTATTGGGATTACACACTGAGTTTTCATAAACTCACCCCATTTCTAACTGTGCAGGCAATCCCTAAGCTTAGATGGTTTGGAGCTGCGAAGAACTCGGAGATGGCCACACTACTGTTTCTTTTAATTGCAATTAGATTTCGTTTTGGGGTTTTAATTTATGTAATAAGACCATTGGTGGGTTTTAAGTTTTAATTTGGATTGTGATTTCTTATACTAAACTCCTAGTCTAGGAAAACTCGAGATTTCAAAATGGCATGATTTTCTAAGGAACCCGAGCTTCCAACAACAAAGTTTTCAAAATGCTTCCGTGATTTTAAATGAGGTAATATACCAAAGGCAAACAAATTGGTGAATGTTTTGATGAGAACTTTAGTTTAATAATAATAAAGGAATTTAGATTCAGTAATGGATTTTCACCGGAAAGATCAAATTTGAAAAATGGTTTGATATGACGCACCGGATTCGGCCATAAGTCTAGGCCGGGTTTGGGGTGTTACAAGTGTTATGGAAATGACATGGTATTGAAGAGGCCACATGGGAGCCCGAGGAAACAATGAGAGCACAATACCCAAACCTCTTTACCGGTAAGATTTTTAGGGACAAACCCATAAAGGGGGAGAGTTGTAACATCCCGATTTTGGGCCTAGTCAGAATTGTAACACCCCTAGCCCGTATCCGTCGTCGGATTAGGGTTATGAGGTATTACCGATTATACTATTATTCATACAAATGTTCATTATAAATTGCAATTCGATATTTAGAACACATATATGCTTATAACTCAATTCAATATCAAATCTTAAAAAAGAAATTAACATGCACAACGTAACATAAATAATGTATGACCCAAAATGTATATATATATAGAAGTTAAACATTTTATACATATACAGAACATGGAACACATCCATAACTTCATTATTGAATATTAGACTTGTTTTATAAATGTCGCGGAACACATCCACAACTTCATTATTGAATATTAGACTTGTTTTATAAATGTCGCGCGTATACACACAATTTACATTAATTAAAACAAATGTCATTACCTTCCTTTTATTTATTCATGTGGCATTACTTTATTAATTATTATGTTGTTCATAGGTCATACATTAAGGCTGTCTAATGCACCCATTAAATATATATAAACATGTAAACCGAATAAAACTACAAGGCAAGTCATAATGCCAATTTAATAAATCACCATCATATAAGAGACACAACATATGTTATAGAGCTCAAACACATTTTACCATTTAGCATAAACCTGTTAAAGAACCCTAATGATAATTTAATATCACATCATGCAAAATTCATTATATTATCAAGCTGCCATTAAATCACAATAACAACCTTTACATACACTTCTATGTAAACTAAAAGAATTCATAGTACATAATTTAAATAAAAAATTACATATGCATCATTGGTGCTATATAAAATGGCCGTACCTACTATCAATATATATATTTATTTGTAACTAATTCTCATTTATCCAAAATTTTAAGGCCACACTTAACTTATGCGTACATGTCAAATAATTAACCAAAACAATTTTAAAATGTATTTGATACTTGTTACCTTTTATCACCGAATGGTAATACTTAAATCTAAGCTCACTAAGTATTATATCTATGCATATACGAGCCTAAGCCAAAGCATATAAAGCAAATTCACATATGTATACTTCATCTAAACTTAATCACATCCAAACTAATTTGACATTCTTATGGCCGATTCTACCATGTCACTTACTAAGTCATAAACCAACCTTAATATACAATCACATAGCACCATTAATAAATGTTCATAGCAGACGACATCTTGACCCAAAATAGAATTAAACCATAACTAAACCGAAACCAAAATCAAGCAAGGTAGTTGAGCCATTTGTCGCATGGATAATATACAAATATTTTCAAAATAATTAATCCCCAAAGCAAGTCTATACATGCCATAATTTAAGTTTAGCTTATAAGGTACCAAAATAGTAAATAGTGTGATGAACTTGGCTGACAGTCCCCGAGCTTGTAGCTTGACTCCAAAATCTATAAAACAGAGTAACATAACACACAGAGTAAGCTATCATAGCTTAGTAAGCCATAAGCAAATAAACAATCTAGTGATATAACCCACTCATTTTAAACTTAATCGAATTATACTAGTATAAGTATGCTTAGTCTCAACCAACCAATTCCATACATGATATTTTCTTTTTCATACAAAATTCCCACTTTGGCCGAATGCCTATATAACCAATATGAGTAATTCACATTTCACTTACAAAGCCAATATATCATTAGACAATCAAATATACTTATACTCATAAACACTAACTCAAGCATCTTAATATATCATCATGTACACATTACCTAAATGGCCAAATACACATGGTTACATCAATAAACATACCTCATATCATTTTGAAGACAATAACAATATATATATCTTATCAAGACAGATTACACTTTTATAATTACACATTCCATATTTACCTCATAAGTCATTTGTATCAAACATT
The DNA here is from genome assembly GCF_007990345.1 of Gossypium hirsutum. NCBI lineage: Eukaryota > Viridiplantae > Streptophyta > Magnoliopsida > Malvales > Malvaceae > Gossypium > Gossypium hirsutum. Next base: position 61,633,792 of record NC_053428.1, read on the forward strand.
AAATACTTACTTACCTTACCTTGAATAGGTAACAAGTTAATCCATACCTTGCATATAGCTCGTTTTACACATTCAATCATAGCTTATCTTTGCCCGATGAGCCATTTGGAATCAGATAGGACACTTGGATAATCACATAAATCGTATAATTCCAATGTCCCTGACGTGGTCTTACATGTAGCTACATATCAATGCCACTGTCCCAGACAGGGTCTTACTTGTACATGCATATCGGAATCACATATCGATGCCATGGTCTTACTCATACACATATACCGGAGTCCTATGTCATGACATATGTATCCTAACTATTCCTAAGGTTCATATGGGGCTTTTGGACGTCGTAACTCGGTCGAAACGATTTCATGAACATAGTTACGATGCTTACACATTCAACATTAGCACATATTAATTCATATATTTCATATTAGTATATATTCTTTACATTAGATTAAAATTAAGGGCGTATATTTGCTTATAAACTTACCTCGGACGTTATAAACGGAACAGGGCAGCTAGTCGATGACTTTCGTTTTCCCTTGATCCAAATCTGATTTCTTTGGTTCTTGATCTTGATTGAGCTTAGAACCAACCGAACCCTAGCTTGGTTTCTTTCTTTTTTCCTTGCTTTAACTTTCAGCAATGAAGAACAAATGAAACTAAATAATTTTGATAACTTTATTATTAACTAATATATGTTTATTAACTAAATTACTTAAATAACCTTAATGAAATAATAACAAAACTATATAATATATGTCTTTTACCGTCCACTTATCATGTTAATGGGCTATTCAAAGCTTAAGGACTTCCATTTAATAAGCCAATAACAATTCGGCCCTTTATGCTTTTAACTACCTAATTTTCAGTTTACGCGATTAAGTCCTTTTTCCTAATCGGATACCTAAACGACAAAATTAAATCACGAAAATTTCACAGATATAAATTCACACAAAATAAACACATAATATAATTTTTAAATATTTTTCTGACTCAGATTCGTGGTCCCGAAACCACCATTCCGGTTAGGGTCTAAATCAGGCTGTTATAATTCTTCCCCCTTAGGGATTTTCGTCCCCAAAAATCTTACCAGTGAAAAGGTTCAGATAGCGTTCTCTCATTGCATCTTCTGGCTCCCACGTTGCTTCTTCAACCCTTGTTTACACCACAGTACTTTAACTAATGGAATTTTCTTATTTTGAAACTTTTTAATCTCACAAGCCATAATACAAATCGGTTCTTCCTCGTACGTCATACGGGTTTAATCTCAATCTCAGATGGACTAATCATATGCGAAAGATCAGATCGATATATACGAAGCATCGAGACATGGAATACATTGTGGATCTTTTCTAACTCAGGTGGCAATAACAGTTTGTAAGCAATTAGCCCGATACGCTCTATAATTTCATACAACCCAATAAATCTCAGACTCAATTTGCCTTTACAACCAAATCTGAGTATTTTCTTCCACGATGAGACTTTCAAAAAGACTTTATCTCCGATCTGAAATTCTATGTCTTTAAGTTTCAAGTCCGCATATGATTTCTGATGGTTCGATGCTGTTTTTAGACTTTTACGGATTCCTTTCACTTTCTGTTCAGTTTCTCTGATCAAGTCAACCCCATGTATATTATTTTAACTGAGTTCAGTCCAGTACAATGGCGTACGACATTTACGACCATATGCCATTTTGATACTCAATTGAAAGCTATTATTATACACAAATTCAATCTGAGGTAGTTATCATTCCCACGTACCTTGAAACTCGAGAATGCAACATCTCAACATATCCTCAAGTATCTAAATGATTCGCTCAGACTGGCCATCTATTTGCAGATGAAAAGCAGTACTGTAATATAATTTTGTACCTAATGCATCTTGCAATTTCTTCCAAAACCGCGATGTAAACCACGAATCTCTATCTAAAACAATAGATATAGGCACACTATGTAATCTCACAATCTGAGAAATGTATAATTCTGCCAGCTTATCAAGCGAGTAGTCTGTATGTATAGGGACAAAATGAGCTATCTTAGTTAATCTATCCATAATAAACCAGATTACATCTTTCTTGCTCGGTGTTAATGGTAAACTAGATACAAAATCCAGAGTAACTCTGTCCCATTTCCCCTTAGATATCATAATCGGCTGGAGTAATCCAGAAGGTACCTGATGCTCGGCTTTTACTTGTTGACAGATTAAACATCTCGCAACAAAGTCAGAAATGTCTCGTTTCATGCCATGCCGCCAATAAAGCTGTTTCAGATCGTTATACATCTTCGTACTACCTGGGTGAACAAATAATCGACTGCTGTGAGCTTCATTCAAAATCATCTGAATCAACTCTAAATTCCTCGGAACGCATATTCGATCTCTGAATCTCAAACAGTCATCAGCATCAACTGTGAATTATGAATTAGCATCCGTCTCACATTGAGCTTGTTTTGCGATCAACTCATTATCAGCCTTTTGGGCATCACAAATTTGTTGAACAAATAACAGTCTTGCTTTCAATTCAGCTATTATTGAACCATCCTCAGACATAGCCATATGCGTATTCATTGCACGCAAAGAAAACAGTGATTTTTGGCTTAAAGCATCAGCAACAACATTAGCCTTTCCCGGGTGGTTAGTCAATCACAAGCTTGTAGTCTTTTAGCAATTCTAACCATCGTCGGCATTATCTCAAGTTCAGATCTTTCTGTGTCATCAAATATTTCAAGCTTTTGCGATCCGCATAAACATGACATTTCTTACCAAACAGATAGTGACGCCAGATTTTCAATGCAAATACAATAGCTGCCAATTCTAGGTCATGCGTCAGATAGTTCTTTTAACTATCTCGAGGCATAAGCTATAACTTTTCCCTCCTGCATCAATACACAACCCAAACCATTTAAAGATGCATCACTATAAATAACAAATTCTTTACCCGATTCTGGCTGAACTAGCATTAGAGCTTCGATCAAAAGGGCTTTCAACTGATCAAAACTTTTCTAGCACTTCTCTAACCACTCGAACTTAACATCTTTCTGCAATAGCTTCGTCATTAGAGCTACTGTGACAGCCCAAAGTTGACCCTAGTCGGGAAGTAGTTTCGGGACCGCTAAACCGAGTCACCGAAATGTTTGAATGTGATACTTATTGTCTAGAATATGTAATTATGAATGTGTGAAAATTTCAAGCTTCAATTTGGTTGATTTCATGTGAATTTAGTCAATAGGACTTATGTGAGAAAATTCTAAAATGTGATAGGTCAATGTGTGAGGACCTATTAGTGCATGTGGACAAAGGGGGGACTTGCATGTCAAATTCCCCCCCTACTAGTAGTGGCCGGCCATGACAAGCATGGTAGACCAAGTTTGATGGCCAAGACATGTCATAGACATGTTTTGTTGGTGCATCATGGGTGGAAAAAAATAAAATAATAGGCATGGAAATTAAATAATGAAAAGGAGTATGATGAATACACAAAAAAAAAAGTGTGTAGTTGATTCTTTCCCCCCCCATTGCCGTGAGCTAAAGAAAAGAGAGGAGAAGATCTTTGTTCATCCTTTTCTCACCTTCATTTAGCCTAAATTAGAAAGAAAAACAAAGAAAAAATTTTCTCATCCTTTGGTTCATCCTTGGCCAAAAATTTTAAGGAGGAAAGAAGAAGAAAGGTGAAGAGATTCGGCCATGCATGTAGCTAGGCTAAGGTATGTTTGATGATGTTCCATGAGATGCATGCATGTTTTAGTTGTTAGCTTGAGTTCTACCTAGCCCATGGTCTAAATCTTGCTATGTGATGGAAATGGCACTTGACCATGGATGCATCATTCTTGGTTGATGTTTGATGTTGTGGTGATGAGGCATGAGGATGAGTTAAGATTCGGCCTAGGTGGAGGTCGTGTTAATGCCATTGCATGCAAAATATGAAGCTTGTTAATGATGCATGTGATGATGGCTTGATGATTCTTGAACCTCCTTTTTAGCATTTTTGTGTGAGCACATATGTGCATTGGTTGCTAAATGGAGAAGAATCGGCTAGCAAGATGTGTGCTAAGGCCGAATGTAACTTTGCATGTTAATGAGCAATGCATGTGTTAAATTGATGAAAAGGGGGAGGATGCTTTACTAGTGTGTATATGTGTGTATTAAGTGTTGAAATCGACCCCAAAAATAGACATGCATATTCGGCCAAGGGGAAAGAAATTAGCTAATATGTTGTGTTGATGCATGATTTTTGCATGTATGAGACTTTAATGTCTAATGTATAAATATGGGCTAAGTGCCTTGTGTTCATCTTTTTGATGCCTAAATGATGAAATCAATTTATTTGTTTAATTAAGCTCAAGAGCAAAGGGGAAATAAATCCGATAAAGGGAAGGAAAAAGTGGTTGAATAGCTAGCGGAATCGTTCGACAACACCCGAGGTAAGTTCTTGAGTAAGAGAGCTTAAATTACGATGTGATTAAATCATGCTCTATGTGTGGCTATTGAGCCGAATGTGCAAGGACGATATGTGCCTTGTGTTTGAGTTTCGCAAATGAAAATGAAATATGAATGTGCCATGAATTATTGTTAGATGTGCATGATTAATTGAATGCTGTCCGGGCTAAGTCCCGAAGGCTTTGTGCTAAGTGAATATACCCGGACTAAGATCCGAAGGCATTTGTGCGAGATACAAATTCCGGGTTAAGCCCCGAAGGCCTTTGTGCGAGATACTAAATCCGGGTTAAGTCCCGAAGGCATTCGTGCGAGTTATTAAATCCGGGTTATGTCCCGAAGGCATTGTGTGAGTTACTAAAACCGGGCTATGTCCCGAAGGCATTTGAACGAGGAGCTATATCCGGTTAAATCCCGAAGGTACGTGATTTGGTAATGAATGAGCTTGCTGTAAAATTCCAGCGAATACTCGAAAAACATCCCAATATGGGGATATGTTACGTATGTGTTGAATTTAATCGAGCCCTTACAAATAAATGTTCGCTCAGTTGATAAACGAGCTACCGGCCTTCGGCTAAGTTAGTCTATTGTGTATGTACATAAGGGTTGTTAATGTTGTGAAGCAAGTTTGGTATCGGTAAATTGCGTATTATGAAATATTCCGTTTAGCTAAATGTGTGTTATTCTTTGTTTATGCTGGAATTCCTTGCTCAAAACTTACTAAGCATAAATTGCTTACTCGTTACACTGCTCCTCTGTTTTATAGATTTTTGGTTCTCCAGCTATCGGACTCGGGATCTTGAAGTCGAAGTCGCCCACACTATCAAAGGCTCTTTTGGGTACTATTTTGGTTGAATTTTGATATGGCATGTATAGGACTACCCATTGTTGTTTTTCGAGTACTTTATGAAATGTATAAGTGTACAGCCATGCGAAAATGGCTTGTAGAAGTGGAGTATGGCATTAGACCATTCCTGTTTATGAATGTATAGATGGTTTCATGATGTAACTATAGTTGGAATGGAAGTGTTGAGCAAATGATCAGCCATTGGAATGGCTAAGTATGATCATATGTGGGCATATGTATGACAAGGCCCTAGTTGGTCCATGAAACCCCGAAAATAGGTAAGGTTTACTTTGAAAACAGAGGCTGACAGCAGCAGTGGTGTGGATTGGAAAAATCACAAGAATTCGTAGGAGTGGAATTAAATAGTGAATAAATTACATAATCGAACCTTGATGAATCTACTTTCATATGAAAGTAACGAAACAATCATATGAACAGTACAGTAAGAGATATTCGGGTTCTTGTGGAACAGGTCCAGAACAGTTTCTGGATTCCCTGTTCCGACTTTGGAAATTCACTATAAATTGACCAGAGATAATTAGGGGTCATACCATATATGTATGGATTCATCTCTGAGTCTAGTTTCCATAGAAACAAACGGCATCAGTATTGAAGCTCTGTGCAGAGAGATATCCAAGTCGTAATGGGAAAAGGTCAGTGTAGTCGACCCCTGTAACATGGGAGACTTTGACTAATAAACTGTACTAATTAGCCCGGCCAAAAATTCTAGAAAAAAATACATAGGTGGGGACATGAGTCTAGTTTCAGGGAAAAATCACAAAACTGATTTTCGAGTTGTGAAACTCAAGATATGATTTTTTAAGCGACTAGTACTCAGACTGGGCAGTGTCTGGAAAAATTTTTCAAAGTTTGTTAACATCTCGTGTCCGACTCCGGTGTCGGTCTCGGGTTCGGGGTGTTACATTAAATTGGTATCAGAGCTACGGTTTAGTCGATTCTAGGACTACCGTAATGTGTTGGGTCTAGCTATACATGCCATTTTATGTGATTACTTGATAGTGTGGTGATTTCTGACAATTGTAAATGTGTTTATAGTAATGGATCCCGATCGTGACCGAGAGGTAGCTGATGATCTTGAGAGTGTAGCGCCTGCTCCCGCACAAGGGACAGTGCCGGCAGACTCTCAACCTAATGCTAGTAATCCGAATGATGAAGCTAGACAAGCATTCTATAGCGTGATGAATGATTGGTTCAACCAATACATTCGAACTAATATGGCTGTTCCACAACCTCCATTCCCGACAAATACTACCCCCACACCTACAATACCACCGGTAACGGACCAAATAAGGTCAAATAAGCCCCCAGTTGACAGAATCCGAAAACATGGGGCTACTGAATTTAAGGCTATGGATAGCGATGATGCCGAGCAAGCTGAATTTTGGCTGGACAACACTATCCGGGTACTGGATGAGCTATCTTGTACACCCGATGAATGCCTAAAGTGTGCTATCTCCTTGCTACGTGATTCTGCCTACTATTGGTGGAGTACTCTGACTTCTGTTGTGCCCCGAGAGCAAGTAACTTGGGAGTTTTTCCAAACTGAGTTTCGGAAAAAGTATATCAGTCAGAGATTTGTTGATCAAAAACGGAAGGAATTTCTTGAGCTTAAGCAAGGCTCCATGTCGGTTACTGATTACGAGCGAAAATTTGTTAGACTTAGCAAATACGCTCGGGAATGTGTTTCGTCCGAAGCTATTATGTGTAAACGCTTCGAGGATGGGCTGAATGAAGATATAAAAATGTTCGTTGGCGTTCTTGAAATACGAGAGTTCGTGGTACTTGTTGAACGAGCTTGTAAAGCCGAAGAGCTTAGAAAAGAAAAGCAAAGAGTTGATGAGGGAACTGGAGAGTTTCGTAAAAGATCCTCGGGAAGGTCTCTTCAACAGACATCGAAGAGATTTCGAGATGATGCGGGCCAGTTTAGAGGCACTTCGGGCCTTTTTAGACGAGATCGTGATCGACCCCCTGTGTGTACACGAGGCACTTCGGTCGCCAGTGTTGGGAATGAATGTCGAGATAGAACGAAGTGTCGATATTGCGGTAAATGGCATTCGGGGAGTTGTAGATTCCCTGACCGCTCTTGTTACAAGTGCGGATCAGTTGACCACTTCATTAAAGATTGCCCGAGGTTGTTTGAACAGAATGAAAATCAGAGTGGGAAACCGGGTGCTACCACTGCTCGAGGTAGACCATCTGGAAATACGGGCAATGCTAGTGGTGGTCAGAGAGGATCTAGAGATGATATAACTAGATTCGAAGCTCGTGCGCCTGCTAGAGCTTATGCTATACGTGCCCGCGAGGATGCTTCTTCGCCTGATGTTATTACCGGTACATTCACTCTCTTTGATACTAATGTAATTGCTTTGATTGACCCCGGTTCTACTCATTCTTACATATGTGAAACCTTAGCATCCAGTAAGACTTTACCTATTGAGTCTACTGAGTTTGTAATTCGGGTGTCAAATCCCTTGGGTCATTACGTGCTTGTCGACAAAGTGTGTGAGAAATGTCCCCTGGAAATTCGAGGTTCCTGTTTTCCGGCGGACTTGATGCTTTTGCCGTTTGATGAATTTGATGTTATCCTTGGTTTGGATTGGTTGACCGCGCATGATGCGATTGTTAATTGCAAGAGCAAGACTATTGATTTGAGGTGCGCAAATAACGAAGTAGTCCGAATTGAGTCTGCGGACTTGGAGGGGATGCCAGCTGTAATATCAGCAATGTTGGCACAGAAATATGTAAGAAAAGGGTGCGAAGCATACCTTGCGTATGTACTTGATGGCAAAGAATTAGAAAAGAAACCCGAATCTGTGCCGGTGGTTTGTGAATACCCGGATGTTTTTCCGGAAGAATTACCGGGTTTACCACCTGTTCGGGAGGTAGAGTTTGGTATTGAGCTTGTACCTGGGACTACGCCGATTTCGATAGCTCCGTATCGTATGGCACCAACCGAGTTAAAGGAGTTGAAAGCTCAGTTGCAAGAACTGACAGATAGAGGTTTCGCTCGACCAAGTTTCTCACCTTGGGGTGCACCAGTATTGTTCGTGAAAAAGAAGGACGGAACCATGAGGTTGTGCATTGACTATCGTCAGCTGAATAAAGTGACGATAAAGAACAAATATCCGTTGCCGCGCATCGATGATTTGTTCGACCAACTGAAGGGAGCCTCAGTGTTCTCAAAAATAGATTTGAGATCGGGCTATTATCAGTTGCGAATTCGAGATTCAGATATTCCTAAAACTGCCTTCAGAACGAGATATGGTCACTACGAATTCTTAGTGATGCCGTTTGGGCTCACTAATGCCCCTGCAGTATTTATGGATTTGATGAATCGGATCTTCAGACCGTATTTGGATCGGTTCGTAGTTGTGTTCATTGATGACATTTTGGTCTATTCAAGAGATGAGACCGAACATGCTGAGCATCTGAGGCTAGTGCTGCAAATTTTGCGGGATAAGCAGTTATATGCTAAGTTCAGTAAGTGTGAGTTCTGGTTAAGAGAGGTTAGCTTCTTGGGTCATGTGGTATCCGCGTCGGGTATTCGAGTTGACCCGAACAAAATTTCAGCCATACTTGACTGGAAACCTCCGAGAAATATTACTGAAGTTCGGAGCTTTTTGGGGCTCGCCGGTTATTACCGACGATTTGTGAAAGGTTTCTCGATGATAGCCACACCAATGACGAAGCTACTTCAAAAGGATGTTAAGTTCGAGTGGACGGAGAAATGTCAGAAAAGTTTCGACCAACTGAAAACTCATTTGACTGAAGCTCCAATTTTGGTGCAACCCGAATCAGGTAAAGAGTTTGTCATTTATAGTGACGCATCCCTACTTGGGTTGGGTTGCGTATTGATGCAAGAAGGTCGAGTCGTGGCCTATGCGTCGAGACAATTGAAGCCACATGAGAAAAATTATCCGACCCATGATCTTGAACTAGCTGCCATCGTATTTGCTTTAAAAATATGGCGACATTACTTATTTGGTGAGAAGTGCCATGTATTTTCGGATCACAAAAGTCTCAAAAATTTGATGACTCAAAGAGACTTAAATCTGCGACAAAGACGTTGGCTTGAGTTGTTGAAAGATTACGAGCTTGTCATTGATTACCACCCGGGAAAGGCTAACATGGTTGCGGACGCCTTAAGCCGGAAGTCATTGTTTGCTTTACGAGCGATGAATGTGCGTTTGTCTGTTCTACCAGACAATGTGTTGCTAGCTGAATTGTACGTTTCTCAAATTGTGAGATTACACGGGGTACCTGTTTCTATCGTGTCGGATAGAGATCCGAGATTCACCTCACGATTTTGGAAGAAATTGCAAGAAGCTCTGGGTACCAAGCTGCATTTTAGCACTGCTTTTCACCCCCAAACCGATGGTCAATCCGAGCGGATAATTCAGATACTTGAGGATATGTTGAGATGTTGCATCCTCGAGTTCAGTAGTTCATGGGAACGGTATTTACCTTTGATTGAATTCGCTTACAACAATAGTTTTCAATCAAGTATTAAGATGGCACCTTACGAGGCTTTGTACGGTCGTAAATGCCGTACACCATTGTTTTGGACCGAGCTCGGTGAAAGTAAAATTTTCGGAGTTGATTTGATTAAAGATGCTGAACAGAAAGTAAAGGTAATCCGTGAAAGTCTGAAGGTAGCCACGGATCGTCAGAAGTCGTACGCAGATTTGAAACGAAAAGACATCGAGTATCAGGTGGAAGACAAAGTGTTCCTTAAGGTTTCACCTTGGAAAAAGATACTCAGGTTCGGCCGTAAGGGCAAGTTGAGCCCAAGATTCATTGGGCCGTACGAAATCTCCGAACGAGTTGGTCCGGTTACGTATAGATTGATTTTGCCCCCGGAGCTTGAAAAGATTCATGACGTCTTTCATGTTTCGATGCTTCAACGCTATCGATCTGATCCATCGCATATAATTAGCCCATCAGAGGTTGAAATTCAAGTCGACATGAGCTATGAGGAAGAACCGATGCGTATCCTAGCTCGTGAAGTGAAGGAGTTGCGAAACAAAAGAGTTCCGCTAGTAAAGGTGTTATGGCTCAAACACGGGATCGAGGAAGCTACTTGGGAGACCGAGAGCTCGATGAAAGAACGATACCCAAACCTATTTACCGGTAAGATTTTCGGGGACGAAAATTTCTTAAGTGGGGGAGAGTTGTGACAGCCCAAAGTTGACCCTAGTCGGGAAGTAGTTTCGGGACCGCTAAACCGAGTCACCGAAATGTTTGAATGTGATACTTATTGTCTAGAATATGTAATTATGAATGTGTGAAAATTTCAAGCTTCAATTTGGTTGATTTCATGTGAATTTAGTCAATAGGACTTATGTGAGAAAATTCTAAAATGTGATAGGTCAATGTGTGAGGACCTATTGGTGCATGTGGACAAAGGGGGACTTGCATGTCAAATTCCCCCCCTACTAGTAGTGGCCGGCCATGACAAGCATGGTAGACCAAGTTTGATGGCCAAGACATGTCATAGACATGTTTTGTTGGTGCATCATGGGTGGAAAAAAATAAAATAATAGGCATGGAAATTAAATAATGAAAAGGAGTATGATGAATACACAAAAAAAAAAGTGTGTAGTTGATTCTTTCCCCTTAGATATCATAATCGGCTGGAGTAATCCAGAAGGTACCTGATGCTCGGCTTTTACTTGTTGACAGATTAAACATCTCGCAACAAAGTCAGAAATGTCTCGTTTCATGCCATGCCGCCAATAAAGCTGTTTCAGATCGTTATACATCTTCGTACTACCTGGGTGAACAAATAATCGACTGCTGTGAGCTTCATTCAAAATCATCTGAATCAACTCTAAATTCCTTGGAACGCATATTCGATCTCTGAATCTCAAACAGTCATCAGCATCAACTGTGAATTATGAATTAGCATCCGTCTCACATTGAGCTTGTTTTGCGATCAACTCATTATCAGCCTTTTGGGCATCACAAATTTGTTGAACAAATAACAGTCTTGCTTTCAATTCAGCTATTATTGAACCATCCTCAGACATAGCCATATGCGTATTCATTGCACGCAAAGAAAACAGTGATTTTTGGCTTAAAGCATCAGCAACAACATTAGCCTTTCCCGGGTGGTTAGTCAATCACAAGCTTGTAGTCTTTTAGCAATTCTAACCATCGGCATTATCTCAAGTTCAGATCTTTCTGTGTCATCAAATATTTCAAGCTTTTGTGATCCGCATAAACATGACATTTCTCACCAAACAGATAGTGACGCCAGATTTTCAATGCAAATACAATAGCTGCCAATTCTAGGTCATGCGTCAGATAGTTCTTTTAACTATCTCGAGGCATAAGCTATAACTTTTCCCTCCTGTATCAATACACAACCCAAACCATTTAAAGATGCATCACTATAAATAACAAATTCTTTACCCGATTCTGGCTGAACTAGCATTAGAGCTTCGATCAAAAGGGCTTTCAACTGATCAAAACTTTTCTAGCACTTCTCTAACCACTCGAACTTAACATCTTTCTGCAATAGCTTCGTCATTAGAGCTACTGTGACAGCCCAAAGTTGACCCTAGTCGGGAAGTAGTTTCGGGACCGCTAAACCGAGTCACCGAAATGTTTGAATGTGATACTTATTGTCTAGAATATGTAATTATGAATGTGTGAAAATTTCAAGCTTCAATTTGGTTGATTTCATGTGAATTTAGTCAATAGGACTTATGTGAGAAAATTCTAAAATGTGATAGTTCAATGTGTGAGGACCTATTAGTGCATGTGGACAAAGGGGGGACTTGCATGTCAAATTCCCCCCCTACTAGTAGTGGCCGGCCATGACAAGCATGGTAGACCAAGTTTGATGGCCAAGACATGTCATAGACATGTTTTGTTGGTGCATCATGGGTGGAAAAAAATAAAATAATAGGCATGGAAATTAAATAATGAAAAGGAGTATGATGAATACACAAAAAAAAGTGTGTAGTTGATTCTTTCCCCCCCCATTACCGTGAGCTAAAGAAAAGAGAGGAGAAGATCTTTGTTCATCCTTTTCTCACCTTCATTTAGCCTAAATTAGAAAGAAAAACAAAGAAAAAATTTTCTCATCCTTTGGTTCATCCTTGGCCAAAAATTTTAAGGAGGAAAGAAGAAGAAAGGTGAAGAGATTCGGCCATGCATGTAGCTAGGCTAAGGTATGTTTGATGATGTTCCATGAGATGCATGCATGTTTTAGTTGTTAGCTTGAGTTCTACCTAGCCCATGGTCTAAATCTTGCTATGTGATGGAAATGGCACTTGACCATGGATGCATCATTCTTGGTTGATGTTTGATGTTGTGGTGATGAGGCATGAGGATGAGTTAAGATTCGGCCTAGGTGGAGGTCGTGTTAATGCCATTGCATGCAAAATATGAAGCTTGTTAATGATGCATGTGATGATGGCTTGATGATTCTTGAACCTCCTTTTTAGCATTTTTGTGTGAGCACATATGTGCATTGGTTGCTAAATGGAGAAGAATCGGCTAGCAAGATGTGTGCTAAGGCCGAATGTAACTTTGCATGTTAATGAGCAATGCATGTGTTAAATTGATGAAAAGGGGGAGGATGCTTTACTAGTGTGTATATGTGTGTATTAAGTGTTGAAATCGACCCCAAAAATAGACATGCATATTCGGCCAAGGGGAAAGAAATTAGCTAATATGTTGTGTTGATGCATGATTTTTGCATGTATGAGACTTTAATGTCTAATGTATAAATATGGGCTAAGTGCCTTGTGTTCATCTTTTTGATGCCTAAATGATGAAATCAATTTATTTGTTTAATTAAGCTCAAGAGCAAAGGGGAAATAAATCCGATAAAGGGAAGGAAAAAGTGGTTGAATAGCTAGCGGAATCGTTCGACAACACCCGAGGTAAGTTCTTGAGTAAGAGAGCTTAAATTACGATGTGATTAAATCATGCTCTATGTGTGGCTATTGAGCCGAATGTGCAAGGACGATATGTGCCTTGTGTTTGAGTTTCGCAAATGAAAATGAAATATGAATGTGCCATGAATTATTGTTAGATGTGCATGATTAATTGAATGCTGTCCGGGCTAAGTCCCGAAGGCTTTGTGCTAAGTGAATATACCCGGACTAAGATCCGAAGGCATTTGTGCGAGATACAAATTCCGGGTTAAGCCCCGAAGGCCTTTGTGCGAGATACTAAATCCGGGTTAAGTCCCGAAGGCATTCGTGCGAGTTATTAAATCCGGGTTATGTCCCGAAGGCATTGTGTGAGTTACTAAAACCGGGCTATGTCCCGAAGGCATTTGAACGAGGAGCTATATCCGGTTAAATCCCGAAGGTACGTGATTTGGTAATGAATGAGCTTGCTGTAAAATTCCAGCGAATACTCGAAAAACATCCCAATATGGGGATATGTTACGTATGTGTTGAATTTAATCGAGCCCTTACAAATAAATGTTCGCTCAGTTGATAAACGAGCTACCGGCCTTCGGCTAAGTTAGTCTATTGTGTATGTACATAAGGGTTGTTAATGTTGTGAAGCAAGTTTGGTATCGGTAAATTGCGTATTATGAAATATTCCGTTTAGCTAAATGTGTGTTATTCTTTGTTTATGCTGGAATTCCTTGCTCAAAACTTACTAAGCATAAATTGCTTACTCGTTACACTGCTCCTCTGTTTTATAGATTTTTGGTTCTCCAGCTATCGGACTCGGGATCTTGAAGTCGAAGTCGCCCACACTATCAAAGGCTCTTTTGGGTACTATTTTGGTTGAATTTTGATATGGCATGTATAGGACTACCCATTGTTGTTTTTCGAGTACTTTATGAAATGTATAAGTGTACAGCCATGCGAAAATGGCTTGTAGAAGTGGAGTATGGCATTAGACCATTCGTGTTTATGAATGTATAGATGGTTTCATGATGTAACTATAGTTGGAATGGAAGTGTTGAGCAAATGATCAGCCATTGGAATGGCTAAGTATGATCATATGTGGGCATATGTATGACAAGGCCCTAATTGGTCCATGAAACCCCGAAAATAGGTAAGGTTTACTTTGAAAACAGAGGCTGACAGCAGCAGTGGTGTGGATTGGAAAAATCACAAGAATTCGTAGGAGTGGAATTAAACAGTGAATAAATTACGTAATCGAACCTTGATGAATCTACTTTCATATGAAAGTAACGAAACAATCATATGAACAGTACAGTAAGAGATATTCGGGTTCTTGTGGAACAGGGCCAGAACAGTTTCTGGATTCCCTGTTCCGACTTTGGAAATTCACTATAAATTGACCAGAGATAATTAGGGGTAATACCATATATTTATGGATTCCTCTCTGAGTCTAGTTTCCATAGAAACAAACGGCATCAGTATTGAAGCTCTGTGCAGAGAGATATCCAAGTCGTAATGGGAAAAGGTCAGTGTAGTCGACCCCTGTAACATGGGAGACTTTGACTAATAAACTGTACTAATTGGCCCGACCAAAAATTCTAGAAAAAAATACATAGGTGGGGACATGAGTCTAGTTTCAGGGAAAAATCACAAAACTGATTTTCGAGTTGTGAAACTCAAGATATGATTTTTGAAGCGACTAGTACTCAGACTGGGCAGTGTCTGGAAAAATTTTTCAAAGTTTGTTAACATCTCGTGTCCGACTCCGGTGTCGGTCTCGGGTTCGGGGTGTTACAGCTACGATCATAGAGAAACCTTTCACAAACCGTCTATAATAACCAGCAAGTCCCAGAAAGCTTCGGATTTCAGAAACATTCTTCGGAGGTTTCCAATCAAGTATAGCTGAAATTTTGTTTGGATTAACTCGAATACCTAACTTCACTTAACCAAAACTGCTTATCTCGCTAAGTCTGCAACACAATACTTAAATTTTTGGCATGTTTAGCTTCATCATGAGAGTAGATCAAAACGTCATCTATAAACACAACCACTAACCTATCCAGATATTGTCTGAAGATCCAATTTATCAAATCCATGAAAACAGCTGGTGCATTAGTGAGTCCGAAGGGCATAACCAAAAACTCGTAATGTCTGTACCTCGTTCAGAAAGTAGTCTTTGGTACATCGAAGTCTTTAACTTGCAACTGATAATAGTCTGACCTCAAATCTATCTTCGAAAACACTATAGCTCCTTTTAGTTGGTCAACACAACAAATACTTATTCTTTATAGTCACCTTATTAAACTGCATATAATCGATGCACATTCTCATAGTTCCGTCTTTCTTTTTCACAAACAACACAGGCGTACCCCACGGAAAGAAACTTGGTCGTGCAAAACCTCTATCTCTCAATTCTTGCAACTGAGCTTTCAATTCTTTTAATTCTGTAGGTGCTATTTTGTACGAAGCTATGGATATCGGAGTTGTCCCGACATTAACTCATACCAAACTCTACCTCCCGAATAGGTAGCAAACACGGTAATTCTTCAGGAAACACATCTGGATACTCACATATAATAGGTACTGATTCAATGTTTCTTTCAGCCACTTTACTATCAAGCACATATGCAAAGTAAGCTTCGCAGCCCTTTCTTACATATTTCTGAGCTAACATCGAAGAAATCACTGCTGGTAACCCTTGCATGAGGTATTACCGATCATACTATTATTCATACAAATGTTCATTATAAATTGCAATTCGAGATTCTGATCACATATATGCTTATAACTCAATCCAATATCGAATCTTAAAAAAGAAATTAACATGTACAACGCAACATAAATAATGTATGACCCAAAATGTGTGTTTATATATATAAGTTAAACATTCTATACATATACAGAACATGGAACACATCCATAACTTCATTATTGAATATTAGACTTATTTTATAAATGTCGCCACAAATTTTACATTAATTAAAACAAATGTCATTACCTTCCTTTTTATTTATTCATGTGGCATTACTTTATTAATTATTATGTTGTTCATAGGTCATACATTAAGGCTGTCTAATACACCCATTAAATATATATAAACATGTATGTGACAGCCCTAATTTGACCTTAGTCGGAAAGTGGTTTCGAGACCACAAAACCGAGTTGTAAAAAAATAATTAATCGTCATATTTAATGCTTAATATATTTGAAAGTGCATGTGTGAAAGTTTCATACTTTAATTTCTTTAATTGTATGTGAAATTTATTAGAAAGGACTTATGTGAGAAAATTAGAAATGTGCTAGGCAAATGTAAAGTGGCCTATTTATGCATGTTATAAAATAATTGTACTTGCATGTCAAATAACCCTTTTTGGTTATAGTGGCCGGCCATGATGAGGAATTTATATTAAAATAGATGTAAATAATTAGTTAATGGTTGTATAATTGAATTTTGTTAAGTAATAATAATAAAAAGAAAAAAAAGGTGATAAAAACAAAGCTTCATTCTTTTTGGTTCTTCTTGGCCGAATTGAAGAAAGAAAGAAGGAAAGATTTCGGTCACTTTAAGCTCAAGGAAGGTTAGTTAATTGTGTTAGATTTTACAATTTTAAGCTTGT
Organism: Gossypium hirsutum; assembly: GCF_007990345.1. Lineage (NCBI taxonomy): Eukaryota > Viridiplantae > Streptophyta > Magnoliopsida > Malvales > Malvaceae > Gossypium > Gossypium hirsutum. The sequence goes on from NC_053428.1 coordinate 61,650,591, forward strand.
TTCTAGTTAATTAGCAAATTTCTTACATAGCCCATGTCAAAATTTGAAATTTTGGTGATGGTTTGAGCATTCGGTTTCGATTATTAAAGGATGAGCTTGGGTTATGATCTTTATGTTGTATGAAAAATTGTTGAAGAGAAGGGTTTAAGTTAGTCAAATTATAAATTTTAACACTCATGAGTATAATAGCCAAACATAGATTTGTTTAATGAATTGAACAAATACAGTGTGAGTGATTGAAATGAATGAGTTTGAGGTTGGATCATATTAAGATTCGGCTTTGTACATAAATATTAAGAGTTTGATTTTTTTAATGATTATTGGATGGTAAATAAGGTTAAGAATAAGATAAATATTAAGATTATGGTTGACTTGTGTTTAGTGAAGTTCGGCCAAGGACTTTATGTACATGCTTATTCGGTTTAAGTAGAGTAAATGCGATGGGTAGATATGACTAGGCTGTAGTTTATTATTGATTCGTTTGACTGTATGAATTAGCTTGTAAATTGGTTTGGATATAGTAAATAATAAGCATGCTTGGTAACGGTTATTGATAATATGTCATGACTTTAACTTAACTAGTTGATTGGATAAGAAATGAATTGGATATATATAGATAATATTGACGAACCGCTTAGCTTATGAGTTTATATATTGGTTCGGCTACTAAGCTAGAAAATAATTGTTGGTAACATGGTATCCGTATCTATGCACCTATGTTCATGAATTGAGGCAATGGGTTCGGTAATTAGCTTAGTACATTCGGGTAATATCACATGTCCGATCATAGTTAAACATTCGATAGTTGTGATTCTTTGGCTATAATATTTGAATATCACTATGGGAAAAATATATGATCGGTTGCCTATTATTTACTTTGAAATGAATCTTAATAAATAGGTATTCGTATATAGTAAAGTTGGACAAGTAATTGAATAAATTTATTTGTTTTATTAAGCTCAAGACCATAGAGGGTCTAAATCAGATAAAGGAAAAGAGAAAGCAGTCGAGTAGCCTATCCACAACCGTTCGAATATACCGAGGTAAGTCGTTGAGTAATGAAACTTAGTTTATGATTTGATAAGGCAATTATTTATCTATGAGCATAATAATTAACTTGTGACCTAATGATTCTACTTGAATTACATGACAAAATAAATAAGTAAAGTATTTACTTGTAGCCGTTTGGTTATAGAAATCTTGTGGATTAACGAAATGGGATCACGTTATTTGTTTAGGACTAATGAATCGAACGATGTATGGTTAGTAAACATACTATAATCGCATTCGAGTATTAGGAATGATATTCAAATGTGATATGATATATAGATATGTATGCATATATGTGTGAATGTTAATCGGGGTGTAAATCTGAGCTTGGGTTCGAAGGGCTTTTGAGCCAGTGCTAATAACCGAACTTAATTACGAAGGGCTTTTGAGCCAGTGCTAATAACTGAACTTAGTTTCGAAGGGCTTTTGAGCCAGTGTCATAACCGGACTTAGTTCCGAAGGGCCTTCGAGCCAGTGGCCTAATCCGAGCTTGGTCTCAAAGGGCTTTGAGCCAGTGTTAAGAATCGTGCTTGATTCCGAAGGGTGGTTGTGCCGGCATAATATTTGAGGTTGAAAACCCATAAGTGTTTGCATGAGAAATCATATAATACATGTGGAAACAATTTTAAACACCTGTGCTACTTACCGTAAGATAACCAAGTAAGTAATTTACTCTCGTTGAGAATACAATTGATTTTAAACTATGACTACGAAATTCAGTAGGTATGCTTAGACCATTGTTAAATCATTCAAATGTTTATGACCTGATCATGATGCATGAGTTCAAGATTAGAGAGTTCAATTTCATAAATATGAGATATATGTGTATATGCATGAGATTGATATGGAAATTTGATATGAACAGGATTCGGCTATAGATTGAATTTAAATTGGATATATTGACTTTACCTTTGTGATATGAATGATAAAAATGATACCTTAGTTAGGTTTATATTCGGCCAGAGGATGGAACAAGTAAACTTTGAAATTATTATGCCACTCTTTTAAATGATTTCATTACTTAAAACTTACTAAGCATCGAAGTGCTTAATCTTTTGCTTAAATTCTCTGTTTTATAGATTTTGTTCGTCAGCTATCGGACTCGGAGGTGTCAAAGTCGAAGTCATCCACACTATCTAAGCCACTTTTTGGTACTCTTCAGTTGAATTTGATAATGGCATGTATAGGGCTGACCCTTGTTGTTAATTAAGTATCTTTTGGTAATGTATATTCGTATAGCCATGTGAAAATGGCTTGTATATTTTGAGTATAACATTATGATCATTTTGTATATATTGTCTTATGATATGGTTATTAAGTGGTGTGGAAATGTTTGGTAATGATTAGCCATTGGAATGGCCAATTATGGTCCTATTGGTGCTACGTATGTCATGGCTAATCGTGATTATACTTGGAAATAATGTATGTCAAATTACTAGTTGATTCATGGAAAACTATGAAATAGGTGAAATTTACCTTAAAATAGATGCTGATAGCAGCAGTGATGTGAGTTTGAAAAATCACTAAAAATAGTAGAAATGGAATCAAATAATTAATAAATTATGTAATCGAATCTTGATGAGTCTATTTTCATATGAAAGAAACGAAACGACCATATGAGCCGTATTTTATAAGATGTTTAAGTTTTCGTGAAACAGGGCCAGAGCGATTTTTGGATCCCCTGTTCTGACTTTGGAAATTCACCATAAATTAACCAGAGATAATTAAAAGTCATGCTTTATATGTACAGATTCCTTTTTGAGTCTATTTTCATTAGAAACAAACGGTATAAGTATTGAAGCCTGTACAGGGATATATCTAAGTCGTAATGCATGAAGGTCAGAGTAGTCGAACCCTGAAATAGGGGAGACTTTAACTAATAAACTATACTAATTGGCTCGACCAATAATTCTAGAAAAAATTAGTAAATATATGTATGAGTCTAGTTTCAGAAAAAATTTACGGAATTGGATTTTGAGTTTTGGAACTCGAGATATGAATTTTAGAGTGACTGTGATGCAGTTAGCCAGCTCGTCTGGAAATTTTAAAAATGAATTGTATGAGCTGTTTAAGTAAGGAATTAAGTCCGTCAGCACCTCGTGTTCGACTCCGACAACGGTCTCGGGTACGGGGTGTTACAATGTAAGTAGGTTTAACTAAACAGAACCAAATAAAACTATAAGGCAAGTCATAATTTCAATTTAATAAATCACCATCACATAGGAGACGCAACATATGTAATAGAGCTCAAACACATTTTACCATTTAGCATAAACCTGTTAAAGAACCCTAATGATAATTTAATATCACATCATGCAAAATTCATTATATTAGCAAGCTGCCATTAAATCACAATAACAACCTTTGCATACACTTCTATGTAAACTAAAAGAATTCATAGTACATAATTTAAATAAAAATCACATATGCATCATTGGTGCTATATAAAATGGTCGTACCTACTATCAATACATATATATATTTATTTGTAACTAATGCTCATTTATCCAAAATTTTAAGGCCACACTTAACTTATGTGTACATTTCAAATAATTAACCAAAACAATTTTAAAATGTATTTGATACTTGTTACCTTTTATCACCGAATAGTAATACTTAAATCTAAGCTCACTAAGTATTATATCTATGCACATACGAGCCTAAGCCAAAGCATATAAAGCAAATTCACATCTGTAAACTTCATCTAAACTTAATCACATCCAAACTAATTTAACATGCTTATGACCGATTCTACCATGTCACTTACTAAGTCATAAACCAACCTTAATATACAATCACATAGCACCATTATAAATGTTCATAGCAGATGACATCTTGACCCAAAATAGAATTAAGCCATAACTAATCCGAAACCAAAATCAAGCAAGGTAGTTGAGCCATTTTCGCATGGCTAATATACAAATATTTTCAAAATAATTAATCCCGAATCCAGTCTATACATGCCATAATTTAAGTTTAGCTTATATGGTACCAAAATACTAGATAGTGTGATGAACTTGGCTGATAGTCCCCGAGCTCGTAGCTTGACTCCAAAATCAATAAAACAGAGTAACATAACACATAGAGTAAGCTTTCATAGCTTAGTAAGCCATAAGCAAATAAACAATCTAGTGATATAACCCACTCATTTTAAACTTAATCGAATTATACTAGTATAAGTATGCTTAGTCTCAACCTATAAATTTCATACATGATATTTTCGTTTTTATACAAAGTTCCTACTTTGGCCGAATGCCTATATAACCAATATGAGTAATTCACATTTCACTTACAAAGCCAATATATCATTAGACAATCAAATATACTTATACTCATAAATACCAACTCAAGCATCTTAATATATCATCATGTACACATTACCTAAATGGCCGAATACACATGGTAACATCAATAAACATATCTCATATCATTTTTAAGACAATCACAATATATATCTTATCAAGATTGATTACACTTTTATATTTATACATTCCATATTTACCTCATAAGTCATTTGTATCAAACATTAAATACTCATTTACCTTACCTTGAATAGTTAACAAGGTAATCCATACCTGGCATATAGCTCCTTTTATACATTCAATCATAGCTTATCTTTTCCCGATGGACCATTCGGAATTGGATAGGACACTCAGATAATCACATAAATCGTACAGTGCCAACATCCTAAACGTGGTCTTACATGTAGCCACATATCGATGCCACTATCCCAGACAAAGTCTTACTCATACACACATATCAGAATCACATATCGATGCCATGGTCTTACTCGCACACATATATCGGAATCCTATGTCATGACGTATGTATCCTAACTATTCCTAAGGTTCATATGGGGCTTTCGAAATTCGTAACTCGGTCGAAACAATTTCATGAACATAGTTACCATGCTTACACATTCGGCATTAGCACATATTAATTCATATATTTCATATCAGCATATATTCTTTACATTAGATTAAAATTAAGTACGTCTATTTGCTTATAAACTTACCTCGGACATTATAAACGGAACCGGGCAGCTAGTCGACAACTTTCATTTTCCTTAGATCCAAATCCGATTTCTTTGGTTCTTGATCTTGATTAAGCTTAGAACCAACCGAACCCTAGCTTGGTTTCTTTCCTTTTTTCTTGTTTTAACTTTCGGCAATGAAGAAAAAATGAAACTAAATAATTTTGATAACTTTATTATTAAATAATATATGTTTTTTTAACTAAGTTACTTAAATAACCTTAATGAAATAATAACAAAACTATATAATATATGTCTTTTACCATCCACTTATTATGTCAATCAGCTATTCACAACTTAAGGACTTCCATTTAATAAGCCAATAACAATTCGACCCTTTATGCTTTTAACTACCAAATCTTCAATTTATGCGATTAAGTCCTTTTTCTTAATCGGATACCTAAACGACAAAATTAAATCACGAAAATTTCACAGATATAAATTCACACAAAATAAATATAGAATATAATTTTTAAATATTTTTCTGACTCGGATTAGTAGTCCCAAAATCACCGTTCTGATTAGGGTGTAAATCGGGCTGTTACAAGAACAGTGGTTTTTAGACCACAAATTCGAGGTCATAAATTTTATTTTAATATTATTTTAAGGTCTACATCATGATAATATGATTGTGTAAAAATTTTGTTAGGAAATTTTACCGTTTGAATGCTTAATTTGTGAAAAAGGACTAAATCGTGTAAAATGCAAAAGTTGTGTTCTATTTGCTAAATGTGCCAAATTGTAACATCCCAAATTAGGGCCTAAACGGAATAGTGGTTTTGAAACCACGAATTTGAGATAGAAAAGTTTATTTCAATTAATTTTTTATAATTTACCAAGTGATTAGATGCATGTGTTAGAGTATCAATGGAAATTTTTATAGATAGCATGCTTAATTTGCCTACTAGGGCTTAATTGCAAAAGCTAATAAATATGAGTTTTAGGTGCTAAAAATTAAATTGAAGAGTATAATTGAAGCAGTGGTCCTTAAATGGTAATTATAACATTAGGTTTTCATGGACAAAAATGGACATACATAGATAAAAGTAACTAAAGTTTTAATGAAGGGTATTTTAGTCATTTGGTAATTAAAAGATTAAAAAAGGGAAAAAGATGGCAAAATGTGCCCATCTTATTCATTTGGCCGAAATTTCAAGGGTTCTTCATAGCTAGTGTGTTTTCAAGCTTCCAAGCTTCATAGGAAGTGATTCCAAGCCCTGTTTTTAATGTTCTTTACGTTTTTGAAGTCTGGATAACTTGATTTAGCTTATTCTAGCAATAATTTAACCTAGGTTCATATTTGGAAAAATAACCATAGGTGAAATGTGTTTATTTTTATGTTTTATGGTAGAATATGAAACTTGAAATTATGTTAAACGACTTGAGCTAAGCGATTTGAAGCGAAAACGAGTAAAATGACGTAATCGATAAAAGTACCTAATGGTCATAAGTACATGTTAGAGTGGGAATGTCATGTTGCTGTAGGTAAATAAATGATCAGCATGTCATAAAACATAAGAATTAGGGATAAAGTTTCATTTCAAAGGCTTGGGGCAAAAGTGTAAATATGCAAAAGTTTAGGGACAAAATCATAATTTTGTCAAGTTAGAGTTAAGGACTGTTTTGATAAATTTCAATATTAAATAAGTTAAATTTTCTATTATAGATCAAGAAGAATAAAATTCGAGGTTAGACCGAGGAAAGAAAAAGGTTGAGGACTAAATTAAAATATTTGATCGTATTTTGTATTGATGTAAGTTTGCGGTAAATGAATGCACTGTTTTATTATTTATAATTAATTATGTTATTTTTCAGCATCTATATTTTATTTTATAAATTTATTCCTTGATGATTCAAGTAAGAATTGACGGAGAAATGATACTTAAAAGTTCCCGGTTGAACCTTAGGAATGTGTAGGATACAAATGTCATGACATTAGGGTTTAAGGATACCAAGTAAGACCATGCCAAGGCATGGCATTTGTAAGTTTTACAAGGCAAGGAAATCATGTAAGACCATGTCAAGACATGGCATTGATAAACTACTATAAGGCAAAGATCCCATGTAAGACCATGCCAAGGCATGGCAATGGTGAGTTCATAAGGCAAGAATACCACGTACGACCATGTCAAGACATGGAAATGGGAAGTTTAATTCCAAATGGTTCAACCAAAAATTCAAAGAGTGTACCAAAGGGAAGGTAGGATAAATCCATGTTCGAAAGGTTCAGGTTATCTTGATTATTCATTTAGAATGTTGTCATTTATTTACATGCAAACTTACTAGGCTTTACTCTTACTCCCTTTCTTTTCTCTCTTTTTTATAGTATCAGAAATCCAACTCGAAAAATCGTAAGGACGTTGGAGATCTCCTCACACTATCAACGAGCTATCTCGGTTTTTTTTACTAGAAATACTTTAAGTTATGACATGTATATGGACTTACTATTTTGTGTGCATGTCCTTATGATATGATTAAAGAATGGCATGTGAATACTTGGTAATTATTAGCTTATGATATAGCTAAATAAGAACATGTTTTGGTATTATGTATGCCTATATGAGGTTTGATGCAAAGAAATTATGAAAGTGTAAGAGTTGGCCATGGAATAGTTAGGAAACAACAGCAGTGATGTGGATTTGAAAAATCACTAAAAATTGTAGAAATTGAATTAAATGGTGAATGAGATATAGAATGAAATCTTATTGAGTATATTTTCATAAGAAAGAAACAGAGCAAGAAAAGGAAGTCTATATTCTGATATATTTAAATTTTTGTAAGACTAGTTCAGAGTGACTTCGTGATCCCCTGTTCCAAATTTGGAAATCAGTAGAAACTGTTAAAAACGAATTATAAGTTAAAGTAGATTCCTCAGTGAGCCTATTTTCATTAGAAACAAATGAAAACATTATCTGATATCTGTATAATGAGATAATCAATTTTTAGTGAAGAGAGGTTAGGTCTACTAAATTGTGAAACAAGGAAACTTTAATGAATAAACTGTACCAATTGGTCAAACCAAAAATTCTGGAAAAATTATGGTAAAAAGATATATGAGTCTAGTTTCAGGGAAAATTTACAGATTTAAATTTTGAGTTTCGTAACTTAAGTTATAATTAATTTATTGAATGTTATGCAGATGGATAGTTTTATTATGAATAGTGAAATAAATTGTTTTGATTTGTGTAAGTAATAAAAAAATTTTATTGTTCCCAGGTTCATCCTGAATCATTCCAATTGCACATTTTAGGCCTCGAGGGCCCTTTTTAGGGATTTATTGGATGAATGTGAGCGAATTAATTAATTTTTTTAAGTAAAATTTTTTTATGCCCCGAATAAGTAAGATACGTCTAGTAACGCCTCATGCTCGACTCTGGTGACGGTCTCGGGTAAGGGGTGTTACATTTATTGGTATCAGAGCAAGATTTTAGTTGGTCTTGGAATATTCAATATGAGTAAGAGTCTAGCTATACATGCCATACTTATATTTTGATAATGTGACGACTCGTGACGATTTTAAAATGTTTTTCTTCTATAGTTATGGATCTCGAACGAGTTGGTGCAGATGATGTAGAAAGTAACGCACCTGCTTCTATAGAAGGGATGGTGCCACTAGATAGTAGTGAAAGGCCCGTTATAGTTAGTTAGGGAGGAAGGGCTCGAGAAGCCTTCTTCCAAGCTATGAATAAATGGTTTGCCGAGTTCATTCGTACGAATCCGGCCGTTAGACCTCCACCCCCTCATGATCCTCAAACTACCCATGTAGCTTCCCCAATCACAGATACAGTCAAAATAGAGAAGCCACCAATTTATAAGATTAGAAAACAAGGGGCTGAAGAGTTTCGGGCTACTAAAGATGACGACGCAGAGAAAGCTAAATTTTGGCTCGAGAATACTATTAGGGTCTTTGATGAGTTATCCTGCACACCTGAAGAGTGCATGAAGTATGTTGTATCACTTTTACAAGACTCGGCCTACCATTGGTGGAAACACTTGTGTCAGTAGTACTGAAAGAGAGGGTTACTTGGGATTTCTTTCAGGAGGAGTTCTGCAAGAAATACATTAGTCAAAGGTTCATCAACAGAAAAGAAAAGAATTTTTGAACTAAAGTAGGGTAAGATGACAGTGACTGAATATGAACGTGAATTTGTCAGATTTAGTAATTATGCTCGAGAGTGTGTGTCTACTGAAGCTATTATGTGCAAGAGATTTGAAGATGGGCTCAATGATGATATTCGACTGTCAGTCAGTGTTTTAGAAATAAAAGAGTTTGTTATTTTAGTTGAAAGAGTTTGTAAAGCAGAGAGCTACGGAAAGGGTAAAGATGAAATTGTGATGCAAGACACGAAGAAAAAGATAGATGAGCAAGTCATTTCAATCTACATCCATGAGGCCTAGAGAGTTCTCTATGAGATCTAATTTTTAGTAGGGTATTCTAGCCGAAACAGAGCTAGAAGATTTATGGGTCAGAAAGCTCAGACCACTTCAATTGTGAGTGTTGGCAGTATTCAACCTGATAGACCTGAGTGTCCTCAATGTGGTCGACGACATCCAATCAATGTCGAGCAACTGAGACTGGTTGTTTTTGATGTGGTGCATCGGATCATTTCATTCGGGAGTGTCCTGAGATGGTTAAAAGAGAAGTAATACCGAGTGTAAGATCAGGCAATGCCCCATTAGAGGTAGACCTCAGAGAAGTTTGGGAATAGGGGTAGGCAGAGGTGCATCTAGAGATTCAGCAATGAGACTAGATGTTAGAGCACCTGCAAGGACCTATGCTATCCGTGCTCGTGAAGAGGCATCCTCTCCCGATGTAATTACGGGTACATTTTTTTTTCATGATGTTAATGTTATTACTTTGATTGATCCGGGCTCGACTCATTCCTATGTTTGCATGAAATTGATGCCTAGTATGAATATGTCCATAAAGTCTACGGGATTTGGGATTAAAGTATCGAATCCATTGGGTCAGTATGTAATAGTAGACAAAGTATGTAAAAATTTCCCTTTGATGATTAGAGGTTACTGTTTTCCAGCCGATCTTATGCTATTGCCAGTTGATGAGTTTGATGTGTTTCTTGGTATGGATTGGTTGACTGTGAATGACGTGATAGTGAGTTGTGGAAAGAAATTCATTGAGTTGAAATGCGAAAATGGTGAAATTCTTCGAGTTAATTCAGATGAGTCAGATAGTTCAATTGCCATGATTTCTGTTATGTCTGCTCAGAAATGCTTGAGAAAATGATATAAAGCTTATCTTGCTTTTGTGTTGAATACTAAAGGTCTAGAGTTGAAAATTGAATCAGTGCCTATGGTATGTGAGTTTCTTGATGTGTTTCCGGAAGAACTACCAGGTTTGCCTCCTATCAGAGAAGTTGAGTTTGATATTGAATTGGTTCTGGATACGACACCCATTTCTAATGCTCCTTATAGAATGGCTCCAATGGAATTGAGATAATTGAAAGTTCAGTTATAGGAACTAACAGAGAAAGGCTTTGCAAGACCTAGTTGTTCACCATGGGGTGCACCAGTGCTCTTTGTGAAAAAGAAATTGTGCATAGATTATCAACAGCTTAACAAGGTGACTATTAAGAATAAGTATCCACTTCCTAGAATTGACGATTTGTTTGATCAATTGAAGGGTGCTACTATGTTCTCCAAGATAGATTTGAGATCCAGATATTATTAGTTGCGAGTTAAAGAGTCAGACCTTACTTGGATAAATTTGTAGTTGTGTTCATTGATGATATCTTGATTTATTCTCATTATAAGACTGAGCATTCAGAGCATTTGAGAACAGATTTGCAGACTTTGAGAGATAATCAACTTTATGCCAAGTTTACCAAAAGTGAGTTCTAGTTACGGGAAGTTGGTTTTCTTGGACATATAGTCTCAGTGAAGGTATTAGAGTTGATTCGAGCAAGATTTCAGCCATTGTTAATTGGAAGCCTCCCAGGAATGTATCAAAGGTCAGAAGTTTTCTTGATCTCGTCGGTTATTATAGACAATTTGTAGAGGGATTTTACATGATAGCTACTCCATTGACAAGATTTCTACAGAAAGATGTCAAGTTTGAATGGACTGAAAAGTGCAGCATAATTGTGACAAGTTTAAGGCATTGTTGACTCAAGCTCCTATCTTAGTACAACCAGAACCAGGTAAAGAGTTTGAGATTTACAGTGATGCATCCTTAAATGACTAGGCTGTGTACTTATGTAGGAAGGAAAGGTAATTGCTTAGGCCTCTAGACAGCTAAAGCCACATGAGAAAAATTATCCTATACATGATTTAGAACTAGCTGCCATTGTATTTCCATTGAAAATCTAGACACATCACTTGTATGGTGAGAAGTGCCAAATATTTACTGATCATAAAAGTTTGAAATACTTGATGACTTAGAAATACTTGAACTTGAGGCAAAGAAGATGGTTAGAGTTGATTAAAGATTATGAACTAGTGTTCGATTATCACCCGGGTAAGGCAACGTGTTGCTGATGCTTTGAGTAGAAATCTTTATTTGCATTAAGAGCTTTGAAACTAGTTTAACCTTATCGGATGATGGTTCTATCTTAGCTGAATTAAGAGCTAAGCCAATGTTTCTTGAAGAAATTTGTGAAGCTTAGAAAGATGACAGTGAGTTGCAAGCCAAAAGAGCTTAGTGTGAGTCGGGTATAGAGTCAGATTTTCAGATCAGTTCTAACATTTGTTTAATATTCAGAAATCGGATATGTGTACCAAAGAATGATGAGCTTATTCGAAAGATTTTAGAAGAAACACATAGCAGTTCTTTGTTTATTCATCCAAGTAGTACAAAGATGTATAATGGTTTAAAGAAAATATATTGGTGAGTAGGAATGAAGAGAGATATCTCAAAGTTTGTTTCTAGATGCTTGATCTGTCAGTAGGTAAAAGCCGAACATCAGGTACCTTAAGGTTTATTGCAGCCTGTGTTAGTTCCTGAGTGGAAATGGGACTGAGTTGCCATGGACTTTGTGATAGGATTGCGTTGACACTGAGAAAGAAAGATGCAGTATGGGTTGTAATTATAACTACAAGTGGCTCATTTTATTCCAGTTCGTATGATTCACTGACATTGCCGGTTGTATATTTAGAGATAGTCAGACTACATGGAGTATTGTTATCGATTATTTCAGATAGAGACCCGAGATTCACTTTGTGGTTTTAGAAGAAGTTATAGGAAGCTTTGGGCACAAAGTTGCGTTTTAGTACAACTTTCCATCCTCAGACCGATGGTTAGTCAGAGAGAGTTATTTGGAATTGAGGATATGTTCAGGTGTTGTGTCTTAGAATTTCAAGGTAGCTGGGAGAATATTGTCGTTGGTAGAGTTTGCTTATATATAGTTATAGTCAAGTTTGCAAATGGCACCTTATGCTTTGTTGGATGTAAATGTTGCACCTTGTATTGGACAGATCTAAAGAAAATCAGATTTATGATTTAGTTAAAAATGAAAAAGTGAAGTATCAAAGATTGTTGAAATACTTAATAGACAGAAGTCTTATGCGAACTGAAAGAAAGAGATTGAGTATAAGGTGACAATTGTTCTGAAAGTATCCCCTGGAAGTGTTTAGATTTGGCAAGAAGGAATAGTCCACGTTTTATGGACCGTTGAGGTGGCTGAAAGAGTTGGACATTAGGTATCGGTTAGCTTTGCCACCAGAGTTAGAGAACGATTTCATGATGTTCACTATAGGTCCAAAGTATCGGTTTTTAATTACCCATTTTGACCATTTAAAACGGTGATTTACACAGATAAAAGATTCT
>NC_053428.1:61663956-61693776 GCF_007990345.1 Gossypium hirsutum
ACTTCTCTTTTCCTCAGCACCCGTGATGATCGATCACCCGTTGAAACAACAGTCTATGCTCGACTTGATGGATGTCGTCACATGGGAACCATTTATCAGGTGTACTGACACTCGCATTGAATGGCTGAGCTAACCTATTTCTACCTCTGTTTCGACTAGAATACCCTACTAAAAATTAGATCTCGAGAGTACTCTCTAGCCTCATGGATGTAGATGAAATGCTTGCTTATCTATCTTTTTCTTCGTGTCTTGCATCACAATTTAGCTTTACCCTTTCCATAGCTCATCTTCTTTACAACTCTTTCAACTAAAATACAACTCTTTTATTCTAAAACACTGACTGACAGTCGAATATCATCATTGAGCCATCTTCAATCTCTTGCACATAATGGCTTCAGTAGACACACACTCTCGAGCATAATTACTAAATCTGACAATTCACATTCATATTCAGTCACTGTCATCTTACCCTACTTTAGTTCAAAAATTATTTTCTTTTCTGGTCATGAACCTCTGACTAATATATTTCTTGCGGAACTCCTCCTGAAAGAAATCCCAAGTAACCCTCTCTTTCGGTACTACTGACACAAGTGTCTTCCACCAATGGTAGACCGAGTCTCGTAAAAGTGATGCAACATACTTCATGCACTTTTCAGGTGTGCAGGATAACTTATCAAAGACCCTGATAGTATTCTCGAGCCAAATTCAGCTTTCTCTGGTCGTCATCTTTAGTAGCTCGAACTCTTCAGCCCCTTGTTTTCTAATCTTATAAACTGGTGGCTTCTCTCTTTTGACTATATCTATGACTGGGGAAGCTACATGGGTAGTTTGAGGATCATGAGGGGGTGGAGGTCTAACGGCCGGATTCGTACGAATGAACTCGGCAAACCATTTATTCATAGCTTGGAAGAAGGCTTCTCGAGCCCTTCCTCCCTGACTAACTATAACGGGCCTTTCACTACTATCTGGTGGCACCATCCCTTCTATAGAAGCGGGTGCATTACTTTCTACATCATCTGCACCAACTCGTTCGGGATCCATAATATAGAAGAAAAACATGTTAAAATCGTCAAGAGTCGTCACATTATCAAAATATAAGTATAGCATGTATAGCTAGACTCTTACTCATATTGAATATTCCAAGACCAACTAAACTCTTGCTCTGATACCAATAAATGTAACACCCCTTACCTGAGACCGTCACTGGAGTCGAGCATGGGCTACCGACGTATCTTACTTATCGGGCATAAAAAAATTTTACTTAAAAATTAATTAATTCCTCACATTCATCCAATAAATCCCTAAAAGGTCCTCGAGCCCTAAATGTGCAATTGGAATGATTCAGGATGAACCTGGGAACATTAAAATTTTTTATTACTTACACAATCAAAACAATTTATTTCACTATTCATAATAAAACTATCCATCTGCATAACATTCAATAAATTAATTATAACTTAAGTTACGAAATCAAATTTAAATCTGTAAATTTTCCTGAAACTAGACTCATATATCTTCTTACCATAATTTTTCCAAATTTTTGGTTTGACAATTGGTACATTTTATTCATTAAAGTTTCCGTGTTTCGAATTTAGTAGACCTGACCTCTCTTCACTAAAAATTGATTATCTCATTATACAGATATCAGATAATGTTTTCATTTGTTTCTAATGAAATAGGCTCACTGAGGAATCTAGACATTAAAATTTGACTTATAATTCATTTTTAACAATTTCTAGTGATTTTCAAATTTGAAAGGGGATCACGAAGTCACTCTGAACTAGTCTTACAGAAATTTAAATATATCAGAATATAGACTTCCTTTTCTTGCTCTGTTTCTTTATTATGAAAATATACTCAATAATATTTCATTCTATATCTCATTCACCATTTAATTCATTTCTACAATTTTTATTTTTCAAACCACATCACTACTTTGTTTCCTACTATCCATGGCCAACTCTTACACTTCCATAATTTCTTTGCATCAAACCTCATTTAGGCATACATAATACCAAAACATGTTCTTATTTAGCTATATCATAAGCTAATCATTACCAAGTATTCACATGCCATTCTTTAATCATATCATAAGGACATGCACACAAAATAGTCAAGTCCCTATACATGTCATAACTTAAAGTGTTTCTAGTCACAAAAAACCGAGATAGCTCGTTGATAGTGTGAGGTGATCTTGACGTCCTTACGATTTTTCGAGTTGGATTTCTGATACTATAAAAAAGAGAAAAGAAAGAGAGTAAGAATAAAGCCTAGTAAGTTTGCATGTAAATAAATGACAACATTCTAAATGAATTATCAAGATAACCTGAACCTTTCGAACATGGATTTATCTTACCTTCCCTTTGGTACACTCTTTGAATTTTTGGTTGAACCATTTGGAATTAAACTTACCATTGCCATGCTTGACATGGTCGTACGTGGTATTCTTGCCTTTTGAGCTCACCATTGCCATGCCTTGGCATGGTCTTACATGGGATCTTTGCCTTATAGCAGTTTATCAATGCCATGTCTTGACATGGTCTTACATGATTTCCTTGCCTTGTAAAACTTACAAAGCCATGCCTTGGCATGGTCTTACTTGGTATCTTTAAACCCTAATGTCATGACATTTGTATCCTACACATTCCTAAGGTTCAACCAGGAACTTTTAAGTATAATTCTCCGTCAATTCTTACTTGAATCATCAAGGAATAAATTTACAAATAAATATATAGATGTTAAAATAACATCATTAATTATAAATAATAAAACATTGCATTCATTTACCGCAAACTTACATCAATATAAAATACGATCAAATATTTTGATTTAGTCCTCAACCTTTTTCTTTCCTCGGTCTAACCTCGAATTTTGTTCTTCTTATCTATAATAGAAAATTTAACTTATTTAATATTGACATTTATCAAAAGAGTCCTTAACTCTAACTTGAAAAATTATGATTTTGTCCCTAAACTTTTGCATATTTACACTTTGCCCCAAGCCTTTGAAATGAAACTTTATCCCAAATTCTTATGTTTTATGACATGCTGATCATTTATTTACCTACAGCAACATCACATTCCCACTCTAACATGTACTTATGACCATTAGGTACTTTTACCATTACGTCGTTTTACTCGTTTTCGCTTCAAATCGCTTAGCTCAAGTCATTTAACATAATTTCAAGCTTCATATTCTACCATAAAACATCAAAATAAACACATTTCACCTATGGGTATTCTTCCAAATATGAACCCTAGGTTAAATTATTGCTAGAATAAGCTAAATCAAGTTACCCAGACTTAAAAAACGTAAAGAACATTAAAAACGGGGCTTGGAATCACTTTCTATGAAGCTTGGAAGCTTGAAAAAACACTAGCTATGAAGAACCCTTGAAATTTGGCCTAATGAATAAGATGGGCACATTTTTCCATCTTTTTCCCTTTTTTAATCTTTTAATTACCAAATGACTAAAATACCCTTCATTAAAACTTTAGTTACTTTTATCTATGTATGTCCATTTTTGTCCATGAAAACCTAATGTTATAATTACCATTTAAGGACCACTACTTCAATTATACTCTTCAATTTAATCCTTTAGCACCTAAAACTCATATTTATTAGCTTTTGCAATTAAGCCCTAGTAGGCAAATTAAGCATGCTATCTATAAAATTTTCCATTGATACTCTAACACATGCATCTAATCACTTGGTAAATTATAAAAAATTAATCAAAATAAAAATTTCTATCTCAAATTCATGGTTTTGCAACCATTATTCCGTTTAGGCCCTAATTTGGGATGTTACAATTTAGCACATTTAGCAAATAGAACACAACTTTGCATTATACGCGATTAGTCCTTTTTCACAAATTAAGCATTCAAACGGTAAAATTTCCTAACAAAATTTTTACACAATCATATTATCATGATGTAGACCTCAAAATAATATTAAAATAAATTTTATGACCTCGAATTTGTGGTCTGAAAACCACTGTTCTTATAACAGCCCGATTTACACCCTAATTAGAACGGTGATTTTGGGACCACTAATCTGAGTCAGAAAAATATTTAAAAATTATATTCTGTATTTATTTTGTGTGAATTTATATCTGTGAAATTTTCGTGATTTAATTTTGTCGTTTAGGTATCCGATTAAGAAAAAGGACTTAATCACGTAAATTGAAGATTTGGTAGTTTAAAGCATAAAGGGTCGAATTGTTATTGGCTTATTAAATGGAAGTCCTTAAGTTGTGAATAGCTGATTGAAATAATAAATGGACGGTAAAATACATATATTATATAGTTTTGTTATTATTTCATTAAGGTTATTTAAGTAACTTAGTTAAAAAAACATATATTAGTTAATAATAAAGTTATCAAAATTATTTAGTTTCATTTGTTCTTCATTGTCGAAAGTTAAAACAAGAAAAAAAGAAAGAAACCAAGCTAGGGTTCGGTTGGTTCTAAGCTTAATCAAGATCAAGAACCAAAGAAATCGGATTTGGATCGAGGGAAAATGAAAGTTGTCGATTAGCTGCCCGGTTCCGTTTATAATGTCCGAGGTAAGTTTATAAGCAAATAGACGTACTTAATTTTAATCTAATGTAAAGATATATGCTGATATGAAATATATGAATTAATATGTGCTAATGCCGAATGTGTAAGCATGGTAACTATGTTCATGAAATCGTTTCGACCGAGTTACGAATTCGAAAGCCCCGTATGAACCTCAGGAATAGTTAGGATACATACGTCATGACATAGGATTCCGATATATGTGTGCGAGTAAGACCATGGCATCGATATGTGATTCTGATATGTGTGTATGAGTAAGACCCTATTTGGGATAGTGGCATCGATATGTGGCTACATGTAAGACCACGTCTAGGATGTTGGATTGTACGATTTATGTGATTATCCGAGTGTCCTATCCAATTCCGAATGGTCCATCGGGAAAAGGTAAGGTAAATAAGTATTTAATGTTTGATACAAATGACTTTTGAGGTAAATATGGAATGTGTAAATATAAAAGTGTAATCGATCTTGATAAGATATATATTGTGATTGTCTTCAAAATTATATGAGATATGTTTATTGATGTAACCATGTGTATTCGGCCATTTAGGTAATGTGTACATGATGATATATTAAGATGCTTGAGTTGGTATTTATGAGTATAAGTATATTTGATTGTCTAATGATATATTGGCTTTGTAAGTGAAATGTGAATTACTCATATTGGTTATATAGGCATTCAGCCAAAGTGGGAATTTTGTATAAAAATGAAAATATCATGTATGAAATTAGTAGGTTGAGACTAAGCATACTTATACTAGTATAATTCGGTTAAGTTTAAAATGAGTGGGTTATATCACTAGATTGTTTATTTGCTTATGGCTTACTAAGCTATGATAGCTTACTCTGTGTGTTATGTTACCCTGTTTTATAGATTTTGGAGTCAAGCTACGAGCTCGGGGACTGTCAGCCAAGTTCATCACACTATCTACTATTTTGGTACCATATAAGCTAAACTTAAATTATGGCATGTATAGACTCGATTTGGGGATTAATTATTTTGAAAATATTTGTATATTAGCCATGCGAAAATGGCTCAACTACCTTGCTTGATTTTGGTTTCGGTTTAGTTATGGTTTGATTCTATTTTGGGACAAGATGTCGTCTGCTATGAACATTTATAATGGTGCTATGTGATTGTATATTAAGGTTGGTTATGACTTAGTAAGTGACATGGTAGAATCGGTCATAAGCATGTTAAATTAGTTTGGATGTGATTAAGTTTAGATGAAGTTTACAGATGTGAATTTGCTTTATATGCTTTGGCTTAGGCTCGTATGTGCATAGATATAATACTTAGTGAGCTTAGATTTAAGTATTACTATTCGGTGATAAAAGTAACAAGTATCAAATACATTTTAAAATTGTTTTGGTTAATTATTTGACATGTACACATAAGTTAAGTGTCGCCTTAAAATTTTGGATAAATGAGCATTAGTTACAAATAAATATATATGTATTAATAGTAGGTACGACCATTTTATATAGCACCAATGATGCATATGTGATTTTTATTTAAATTATGTACTATGAATTCTTTTAGTTTACATAGAAGTGTATGCAAAGGTTGTTATTGTGATTTAATGGCAGCTTGATATATAATGAATTTGCATGATGTGATATTAAATTATCATTAAGGTTCTTTAACGGTTTATGCTAAATGGTAAAATGTGTTTGAGCTCTATAACATATGTTGCGTCTCCTATGTGATGGTGATTTATTAAATTGAAATTATGACTTGCCTTATAGTTTTATTCGGTTATGTTTAGTTATACCTACTTACATGTTTATATATATTTAATGGGTGTATTAGACAGGCTTAATGTATGACCTATGAACAACATAATAATTAATAAAGTAATGCCACGTGAATAAATAAAAAGGAAGGTAATGACATTTGTTTTAATTAATGTAAAATTTGTGAAGACATTTATAAAACAAGTCTAATATTCAATAATGAAGTTATGAATGTGTTCCATGTTCTGTATATGTATAAAATATTTAACTTATATATATACACACATTTTGGGTCATACATTATTTATGTTGCGTTGTCATGTTAATTTCTTTTTTAAGATTCGATATTGGATTGAGTTATAAGCATATATGTGATCGGAATCTCGAATTGCAATTTATAATGAACATTTTTATGAATAATAGTATGATCGGTAATACCTTATGCAAGGGTTACCAGCAGTGATTTCTTCGATGTTAGCTCAGAAATATGTAAGAAAGGGCTACGAAGCTTACTTTGCATATGTGCTTGATAGTAAAATGGCTGAAAGAAACATTGAATCAGTACCTATTATATGTGAGTATCCAGATGTGTTTCCTGAAGAATTACCATGTTTGCCACCAATTCGGGAGGTAGAGTTTGGTATTGAGTTAATGCCTGGGACAACTCCGATATCCATAGCTTCGTACAAAATGGCACCTACAGAATTAAAAGAATTGAAAGCTCAGTTGCAAGAATTGAGAGATATAGGTTTCGCACGACCAAGTTTCTCTCCGTGGGGACACCTATGTTGTTTGTGAAAAGAAAGACGAAACTATGAGAATGTGCATCGATTATATGCAGTTTAATAAGGTGACTATAAAAATAAGTATCTGTTGCCGTGGATTGACGATCTGGTTGACCAACTAAAAGGAGCTACAGTGTTTTCGAAGATAGATTTGAGGTCAGACTATTATCAGTTACAAGTTAAAGACTTCGATGTACCAAAGACTACTTTCTGAACGAGGTAAGACATTACGAGTTTTTGGTTATGCCCTTCGACTCACTAATGCACCAGCTGTTTTCATGGATTTGATAAATTGGATCTTCAGACAATATCTGGATAGGTTTGTGGTTGTGTTTATAGATGACGTTTTGATCTACTCTCATGATGAAGCTAAACATGCCAAAAATTTAAGTATTGTGTTGCAGACTTAGCGAGATAACAGTTTTGGTTAAGTGAAGTCAGGTATTCGAGTTAATCCAAGCAAAATTTTAGCTATACTTGATTGGAAACCTCGAAGAATGTTTTTAAAGTCTGAAGCTTTCTGGACTTGCTGGTTATTATAGACGGTTTGTGAAAGGTTTCTCTATGATCGTAGCTCCAATGACGAAGCTATTGCAGAAAGATGTTAAGTTCGAGTGGTTAGAGAAGTGCCAAAAAAGTTTTGATCAGTTGAAAGCCCTTTTGATCGAAGCTCTAGTGCTAGTTTAGCCAGAATCGGGTAAAGAATTTGTTATTTATAGTGATGAATCTTTAAATGGTTTGGGCTGTGTATTGATGCAGAGGGAAAATTATAGCTTATGCCTCGAGACAGTTAAAGCCACATGAAAAGAACTATCTGACGATGACCTAGAATTGGTAGCGATTGTATTTGCATTGAAAATCTGGCGTCACTATCTGTTTGGTGAGAAATGTCATGTTTATGCGGATCACAAAAGCTTGAAATATTTGATGACACAGAAAGATCTGAACTTGAGATAAGGCGATGGTTAGAATTGCTAAAAGACTACAAGCTTGTGATTGACTAACCACTCGGGAAAGGCTAATGTTGTTGCTGATGCTTTAAGCCAAAAATCACTGTTTGCTTTGCGTGCAATAAATGCGCATATGGCTATGTCTGAGGATGGTTCAATAATAACTGAATTGAAAGCAAGACTGTTATTTGTTCAACAAATTTGTGATGCCCAAAAGGCTGATAATGAGTTGATCGCAAAACAAGCTCAATGTGATACGGATGCTAATTCATAATTCAGAGTTGATGCTGATGACTATTTGAGATTCAGAGATCGAATATACGTTCCGAGGAATTTAGAGTTGATTCAGATGATTTTGAATGAAGCTCACAGCAGTCGATTATTTGTTCACCCAGGTAGTACGAAGATGTATAACGATCTGAAACAGCTTTATTGGTGGCATGGCATGAAACGAGACATTTCTGACTTTGTTGCGAGATGTTTAATCTGTCAACAAGTAAAAGCCGAGCATCAGGTACCTTCTGGATTACTCCAGCCGATTATGATATCTAAGGGGAAATGGGACAGAGTTACTCTGGATTTTGTATCTGGTTTACCGTTAACACCGAGCAAGAAAGATGTAATCTGGGTTATTATGGATAGATTAACTAAGACAGCTCATTTTGTCCCTATACATACAGACTACTCACTTGATAAGCTGGCAGAATTATACATTTCTGGATTGTGAGATTACATGGTGTGCCTATATCTATTGTTTTAGATAGAGATTCGTGGTTTACATCGCGGTTTTGGAAGAAATTGCAAGATGCATTAGGTACAAAATTATATTACAGTACTGCTTTTCATCTGCAAATAGATGGCCAGTCTGAGCGAATCATTCGGATACTTGAGGATATGTTGATATGTTGCATTCTCGAGTTTCAAGGTACGTGGGAAGGATACCTACCTCAGATTGAATTTGCGTATAATAATAGCTTTCAATCGAGTATCAAAATGGCACCTTATGAGGCTTTGTATGGTCGTAAATGTCGTACGCCATTGTACTGGACTGAGCCCAGTTAAAATAATTTACATGGGGTTGACTTGATCAGAGAAACTGAACAGAAAGTGAAAGTAATCCGTGAAAGTCTGAAAATAGCATCGAACCATCAGAAATCATATGCGGACTTGAAACGTAAAGACATAGAATTTTAGATCGAAGATAAAGCCTTCTTGAAAGTCTCACCGTGGAAGAAAATACTCAGATTTGGTCGTAAAGGCAAATTGAGTCTGAGATTTATTGGGTTGTATGAAATTATAGAGCGTATCGGGCTAATTGCTTACAGACTGTTATTGCCACCTGAGTTAGAAAAGATCCACAGTGTATTCCATGTCTCGATGCTTCGTATATATCGATCTGATCCTTCGCATATGATTAGTCCATCTGAGATTGAGATTAAACCCGATATGACGTACGAGGAAAACCGATTTGTATTATGGCTTGTAAGATTAAAAAGTTGCAAAATAAGAAAATTCCGTTAGTTAAAGTATTGTGGTGTAAACACGGGGTTGAGGAAGCAACGTGGGAGCCAGAAGATGCAATGAGAGAACGCTATCTGAACCTTTTCACTGGTAAGATTTTTGGGGACGAAAATCCCTAAGGGGGAGAATTATAACAGCCTGATTTAGACCGTAACTGGAATGGTGGTTTCGGACCACGAATCTGAGTCAAAAAATATTTAAAAATTATATTATGTGTTTATTTTGTGTGAATTTATATCTGTGAAATTTTCGTGATTTAATTTTGTCGTTTAGGTATCCGATTAAGAAAAATGACTTAATCGCATAAACTGAAAATTTGGTAGTTAAAAGCATAAAGGGCCGAATTGTTATTGGCTTATTAAATGGAAGTCCTTAAGTTTTGAATAGCCCATTGACATGATAAGTGGATGGTAAAAGACATATATTATATAGTTTTGTTATTATTTCATTAAGGTTATTTAAGTAATTTAGTTAATAAACATATATTAGTTAATAATAAAGTTATCAAAATTATTTAGTTTCATTTGTTCTTCATTGCTGAAAGTTAAAGCAAGAAAAAAAGAAAGAAACCAAGCTAGGGTTCGGTTGGTTCTAAGCTCAATCAAGATCAAGAACCAAAGAAATCAAATTTGGATCGAGGGAAAACGAAAGTCATCGACTAGCTGCCTTGTTCCGTTTATAACGTCTGAGGTAAGTTTATAAGCAAATATACGCACTTAATTTTAATCTAATGTAAAGAATATATACTAATATGAAATATATGAATTAATATGTGCTAATGTTGAATGTGTAAGCATGGTAACTATGTTCATGAAATCGTTTCGACTGAGTTACGACGTCCAAAAGCCCCATATGAACCTTAGGAATAGTTAGGATACATATGTCATGACATAGGACTCCGATATATGTGTATGAGTAAGACCATGGCATCGATATGTGATTCCGATATGCATGTACAAGTAAGACCCTGTCTGGGACAGTGGCATCGATATGTAGCTACATGTAAGACCACGCTAGGGACATTGGCATTATACGATTTATGTGATTATCCAAGTGTCCTATCTAATTCCAAATGGCTCATCGGGCAAAGATAAGCTATGATTGAATGTGTAAAACGAGCTATATGCAAGGTATGGATTAACTAGTTACCTATTCAAGGTAAGGTAAGTAAGTATTTAATGTTTGGTACAAATGACTTATGAGATAAATATGGACTGTGTAATTATAAAAGTGTAATCAGTCTTGATAAGATATATATATTGTTATTGTCTTCAAAATGATATGAGGTATGTTTATTGATGTAACCATGTGTATTTGGCCATTTAGGTAATGTGTACATGATGATATATTAAGATGCTTGAGTTAGTGTTTATGAGTATAAGTATATTTGATTGTCTAATGATATATTGGCTTTGTAAGTGAAATGTGAATTACTCATATTGGTTATATAGGCATTCAGCCAAAGTGGGAATTTTGTATGAAAACGAAAATATCATGTATGAAATTGGTAGGTTGAGACTAAGCATACTTATACTAGTATAATTCGGTTAAGTTTAAAATGAGTGGGTTATATCACTAGATTGTTTATTTGCTTATGGCTTACTAAGCTATGATAGCTTACTCTGTGTGTTATGTTACTCTGTTTTATAGATTTTGGAGTCAAGCTACAAGCTCGGGGACTGTCAGCCAAGTTCATCACACTATCTACTATTTTGGTACCTTATAAGCTAAACTTAAATTATGGCATGTATAGACTGGCTTTGGGGATTAATTATTTTGAAAATATTTGTATATTAGCCATGTGAAAATGGCTCAACTACCTTGCTTGATTTTGGTTTCGGTTTAGTTATGGTTTTATTCTATTTTGGGTCAAGATGTCGTCTGCTATGAACATTTATAGATGGTGGTATGTGATTGTATATTAAGGTTGGTTTATGACTTAGTAAGTGACATGGTAGAATCGGTCATAAGAATGTCAAATTAGTTTGGATGTGATTAAGTTTAGATGAAGTATACATATGTGAATTTACTTTATATGCTTTGGCTTAGGCTCGTATGTGCATAGATATAATACTTAGTGAGCTTAGATTTAAGTATTACCATTCGGTGATAAAAGGTAACAAGTATCAAATACATTTTAAAATTGTTTTGGTTAATTATTTGACATGTACGCATAAGTTAAGTGTGGCCCTAAAATTTTGGATAAATGAGAATTAGTTACAAATAAATATATATATTGATAGTAGGTACGGCCATTTTATATAGCACCAATGATGCATATGTGATTTTTATTTAAATTATGTACTATGAATTCTTTTAGTTTACATAGAAGTGTATGCAAAGGTCGTTATTGTGATTTAATGGCAGCTTGATAATATAATGAATTTTGCATGATGTGATATTAAATTATCATTAGGGTTCTTTAACAGGTTTATGCTAAGTGGTAAAATGTGTTTGAGCTCTATAACATATGTTGTGTCTCTTATATGATGGTGATTTATTAAATTGAAATTATGAGTTGCCTTGTTGTTTTATTCAGTTTACATGTTTATATATATTTAATGGATGCATTAGACAGCCTTAATGTATGACCTATGAACAACATAATAATTAATAAAGTAATGCCACATGAATAAATAAAAAGGAAGGTAATGAAATTTATTTTAATTAATGTAAATTTTGTGCATACGCGCGACATTTATAAAACAAGTCTAGTATTCAATATTGAAGTTGTGGATGTGTTCCGCGACATTTATAAAACAAGTCTAATATTCAATAGTGAAGTTATGGTTGTCTTCCATGTTCTGTATATGTATAAAATGTTTAACTTCTATATATATATACATTTTGAATCATACATTATTTATGTTGCGTTGTGCATGTTAATTTCTTTTTTAAGATTTGATATTGGATTGAGTTATAAGCATATATGTGTTATGAATCTCGAATTGCAATTTATAATGAACATTTGTATGAATAATAGTATGATCGGTAATACCTCATAACCCTAATCGACGACGGATACGGGCTAGGGGTGTTACAATTCTGACTAGGCCCAAAATCGGGATGTTACAACTCTCCCCCCTTTATGGATTTCGTCCCTAAAAATCTTACCGGTAAAGAGGTTTGGGTATTGTGCTGTCATTGTTTCCTCAGGTTCCCATGTGGCCTCCTCAATACCATGTTGTTTCCATAACACTTGTAACACCCCAAACCCAGCCTAGACGTTATGGCCGAATCCGGTGCGTCACATCAAACCATTTTTCAAATTTGATCTTTCCGGTGAAAATCCATTACTGAATTTAAATTCCTTTATTATTATTAAACTAAAGTTCTCATCAAAACGTTCACCAATTTGTTTGCCTTTGGTATATTACCTCATTTAAATTCACGGAAGCATTTTGAAAACTTTGTTGTTGGAAGCTCGGGTTCCTTAGAAAAATCATGCCAATTTGAAATCTCGAGTTTTACTAGACTAGCAGATTAGTATAAGAAATCACAATCCAAATTAAAACTTAAAACCCACCAATGGCCTTATTACATAAATTAAAAACCCAAAACGAAATCTAATTGCAATTAAAAGAAACAGAAACAGTAGTGTGGCCATCTCTGAGTCCCTCGCAGCTCCAAACCATCTAAGCTTAGGGAATACGTGCACAGTTAGAAATGGGGTGAGTTTACGAAAACTCAGTGTGTAATCCCAATAACAAACAAACAGTGAATAACACGGTACCATTACAATCTGGGCCAAAGCCCTATTCAGTCTCGACATTTACTGGGCCGAAGCCTTTTGTTTAACGGTTACTGGGCCGAAGCCTTTTCATAAATCATATCACTGGGCCGAAGCCTTTACTGTAAACGGTATGGCTCATAGGCGCATTTCCAATGAATGTATACAAGCCCATTTGGGGAGACAACTCAACCCACCATCCGCTACTCTCCACCCGTACCAACCAAGCTCTCCATGTGGGGAATAACTCAACCCACCCAACCAAACTCTCTACTAGCAGCATAGCTGCTTTATCATATAACTGGAGGCCTAGCCTCTTTTAATAACTGGGGCAAAGCCCTTTTTGATAAACTGGGGCAAAGCCCTTTTCGGTAAACTGGGGCATAGCCCTTTTATCACTTCCTCCATTTATAAAACCCAACCTATGCAACATGACATGTATGCAGAATGTCATGCCCATATTTGAATCAAACAATCACAATCAAGTCATTCATATCACCAACATATATTCACAATCAAATCCGTCAACCATACAGTCCAAGGCAGTCACTTGCCTACAAGGGCAAAATAGTCATTTAACACCCTAGGGGCAAAATGGTAATTTTACCCCACAAGGGTATCTCGGTAATTCTACCCTACAGGGGTATTTTGATATTTCTACTGTAACGCCCCAATTTTTTAGATTTCGGCGTTTCTGTGATTTTTAAAATTTGTGTGTGTTCTGGTTGGTTAAAATATATATTTTAGTAGGTTAGTGGGCTTTTGGAAGGCCCAAACTTAAGTTAAATCCGTAGTAGTCTTCGAAATTTTAATTTTATGAACAGGTGATGCAATTGGCGTTTGGGCTTTTAAGAGTAAAGGGGTAAAAGATGACACAAACTTAAGTTAAATCTATTCTGGTGGCCTAGCCACAATATCTGTATCTGGTGACTTCGTCACAATATCTGGCAGCCTCGCTGCAATTTCTGTGGTGTGTAGCGGTTGGATGGGTCGAGTAGTCTCCCCACATGGTGCAAGGCTGGTACGGGGGTGTTATGGATGGCTCTGGGTTGGGATTTTTGCATTCGTGATATATTTGTTCTGTATCTGCTATGGGCCTATGGGTTTCATTCTGATTTCTGTACTGGGCCAAGGCCCAGATAAGTCTGACTCTGAGGTTTGATCTATTTTGGGCTATGGTTGGGTTATGTTACACACTGAGTTTACCGAACTCACCCTTTATTTTCATCTCTGCAGGAAATCCCCAACCATAGTGGGCTTGGAGCTGTGAGGGATTCAGAGTGGCCACATCATCTGCAAAGTTGGTTTTTCTAAGTTAGTTTATTTTTATTATTTTTATATTCTGATTTAATTTTGGGTTTTAAGTTGTAATAAGATCGCTATTTAAATTTCTTTTTTCCGCTATGGTTTTATTTTCTGATTATATTTATACTATGACGAAACTGCGAGTGTTAGGATGCGCGGGTGTTCAAAATTAATGAACGTTTTCAAGACTCAACAAGCACAACAAATGGATAGCCTAAAGATTGATAAACTGGCTTTTCATTCAAAAGCTATTTTTACAAAGACTACCCCAATCACTTAAACCAGCGAAGGCATACTAAGTCGTAAGTCCATGTGACACGTCAGATCTGGCCATAACGTTTGGGTCGGGTTTGGGGTGTTACATTTAATGGTATCAGAGCCAAGTTGCAACAACTCGGCTGTGAAACGGGTCTAAAAATGGGAGTTTGTAAAGAAACACTGAATAAAGGTTTTTGAAAATCTTTTTTTTTTTGGAACTTGATTATAAATTGTTTTCGAGAATCTTTCCAATATTTTCTCTTCACAAATAGATGATTTTAAAGATTAAAATCGGTTTTCTAAAATTAGGTTTTTTTTAGAAGGTGGCACACCGAATCTCTGGCCCAAGTCTGTAAGTTTTCTGAGCCTTTCTGATTGTTTCTGAAATATCTGTTATATGCTTGTACAAAACTTTATCATGGTACTTTAGTTAGGGTAACACTGGAACTATAGAAACTCTGATAAGTAGACTGAGACTGTAGCTAGGCTACCGCAAAAGGAAACAAACTCAAACTCTAAATTACTGTTATTCATAAGACATCTTTAATAAACACTGAAATATTAAACTGATTCATAAAATTCTTAATCAGATAATACGAAATAAGTACACGAGTAGCTGGTAGAAGAGGCCGTGGACGTGGCCGAGGTAATGCTCAGGCTGAATCTTCATCTTCAGGACATGTGCTGGTAGCAGATGCACCGGTACCACCGGCAACGGAGGTAGAGTCTCATGATCGATGTGCCGGGGACGATGCTCTGTCCCAGGCAATGCTCCGAGTTTTGGAAAAGGTTGCTAGGGCAAGTACGAGAAACGAAATTCGGGGGTCTATTTCTGAGCGGCTCCAGGCTAATGGAGCAGAGATATTTAGGGGCGTATCTGGTGTAGCTCCGAATGTGGCTGAGTATTAGTTAGAAGCCACAGAGTAAATTATGGATGATCTGGACTGCTCTGTGGAGCAGAAGCTGAAGGGAGCCATATTGTTACTCAGGAATGAAGCTTATCAGTGGTGGCTCACGGTGAGAGATGGAACTCCTGCTGACAGTGTGACTTGGGAGCTGTTTAAGACAACCTTCAAAGAAAAGTATGTTGGGGCTAGTTACGTGGACGCTTGCCGGAAAGAATTTCTAAACCTGTTCCAAGGGAGTAAGTCAGTGGCTGAGTATGAGTCTGTGTTTCTGAGACTGAGCCGGTACGCTTCTGGGATTGTCGCTACAGAGTATGAGCGTAGCGTACGCTTCGAGGATGGTCTGATAAATGAACTTAGGGTACTGATTGCTCTGCAGAGGGAGCGTAACTTCGCTACTTTAGTGGAGAAAGCTAAGATAGTTGAGAAGTGAAGCATACAGAAAGACAGAATTGTGAGAAGGATAGGAACCGTTTTAGGAGAGATTCAGGACTTTCAGGTGGTATGAACAGGAATGTTAAAAGAGCAAGGGTAATGGAGCCAGTTCGAGTAGTACCGATGAATGCTGATAGACCGCAGGGTTGTAAGAATTGTGGGAAGATGCATATGAGCGAGTGTCAGAAATGTTCTGGTGCTTGTTTCCGATGCGGATCTATGGAGCATAGGGTTAAGGATTGTCCCCAAGAACCAGATCAGGTTCAAGTTTTAGAGCAGAGGGTCGCTCAACCAGTGAGGGGTAGACCACAGTTTTCGAGAGGACGTGGGCAAGGCAGAAGTGGTAATGGAAACGGTTGAGGAAGAGGAGCGCCTGGCAGGGGTGCTGGATTTGCTGAGGCTCGTCAGCCGACGTTGGTGTATGCAGCTCGTCGCCGAGAGGAGGGTGATGCACCTAACGTCATAACTGGTACGTTTCTTATTTCCAGTATGCTATACACTACGTTGATAGATGTTGGATCTACCCATTCATATGTTGCTTGTGCTATATCTGGGTCGCTGGGTGTGCGCTATGAGGAGACCATGAGTGGGGTATTTGTACTAAGTCCTTTGGGTCACTCGATTAGGGTAGATAAACTGTATAGAGATGTGCCTATAGAAACTTAATGAAAAGTTTTCTCTGGAGATTTGATAGAGCTACCTTTCGGAGAATTCGATCTCATTTTGGGAATGGATTGGCTTGTTTAGCATAGGGCTACTCTGGATTGTGCTGCTAAGTGAATAATGTTAAAGACCGCAAAGGATGAGGAGGTTTTGGTGATAGGCGAGCGTAGGGATTATCTGTCTAATGTGGTGTCAGGATTGAGAGCCGAGAAGTGGATTCGAAAGAGATGTGAGGCTTATTTGGCATTTGTAAGCCAATCGGAAACTGAGGATCTAACAATGGATAAAGTTAGAACCGTCAAAGATTTTCAAGATGTTTTTCTAGAGGAGCTTCTGGGTTTGCCCCCGAACCGAGAGGTTGAGTTTGGAATCGACTTATTGCCTAGAATGGCACCGGTGTCCATTGCACATTATAGGATGGCACTGAATGATTTGGTGGAGCTGAAAGCCCAAATTCAAGAGTTATTGGATAGAGGCTTCATTAGACCAAGTGTGTCTCCGTGGGAAGCACCAGTATTGTTCGTAAAGAAGAAAGATGGGTCAATACGGATGTGCATCGATTATTGGCAGTTTAACAAACTTTTCTGGGTTTAGCTGGGTACTATAGAAGGTTTGTGGAAGGATTTTCTGTGATGGCAGCGCCTTTGAAAAAGCTTATAAGGAAGGGAGTACCGTTTGTTTGGACTGAGAAACAACAGGAATCTTTTGAGAAGCAGAAGAAAGTTTTGACCGAGGCACCTGTACTGATTCAGCCGGAGTCTGGAAAAGATTTTACCGTATGCAGTGATGCATCACATGTAGGGTTGGGCTGTGTGCTGATGCAAGAGGGTAAAGTGGTTGCTTATGCATCACGACAGCTTAAACCACATGAAGTTAACTATCCTACTCATGATCTGGAGTTGGCAGCGGTAATCTTTGCGCTTAAGATTTGGAGACATTACCTGTACGGAGAAAGGTGTATTATATACACAGATCATAAGAGTCTTAAGTACTTGCTAACTCAGAAGGAGCTGAACCTTAGGCAGCGAAGATGGATAGAGTTGCTTAAGGATTATGACTGCGTGATTGAGTATCACCCAGACAAAGCTAGTGTGGTGGTTGATGCCCTAAGTCGTAGAACTATATTTGATCTGAGAGCCATGTTTGCTCGTTTGAGTCTGTATAATGACGGTAATCTATTAGCAAAACTACAAGTTAGGCCGACCTAGGTGGATGAGATTAAGGAAAAATAGTCGAGGGATGAGTCAATGGTTTCTCGATTTCGGCAGGTTAAAAATGGGGATACTTCTAAGTTCGGACTGAATAGTGAGGGAGTTCTGTGTTACCGAGGTAGAGTTTGTATTCCGAAGGACTCTGACTTGAGGCAAGAAATTTTGAAAGAAGCTCATGGAGGTCTGTGTGCTGTGCATCCTAGAGGGAGTAAAATGTATCGCGACTTAAAGGAGTTGTATTGGTGGCCTGGATTGAAGCGAGAGGTAACGGAAGTTGTGGGAAAATGTTTGACTTGTTAGCAAGTGAAAGCTGAACAGCAATTACCTTCCAGACTTTTGCAGCCAGTGAAAGTACCACTTTGGAAGTGGGAAAGGGTAACCATGGATTTTGTGAGTACGTTACCCTTGACACCGTCGAAAAAGGACTCGATTTGGGTCATTATGGATAGGTTGACCAAATCTGCTCATTTCATACCTGTCCGCACTAATTATTCACTTCAGAAGTTAGCCAAATTCTATGTGGCAGAAATAGTGCTACTTCACGGAGTGCCAGTGTCGATTATTTCTGATCGAGATCCTAGATTCACATCTCAGTTTTGGCAAAAGTTACATGAGGCATTGGGTACGCAGTTGAACTTTAGTACAGCCTTTCATCCTCAGACTGATGGTCAGTCGAAAAGGGTTATTCAGATTCTGGAAGACATGTTGAGGGGATGCGTTATCGACTTTCGAGGCAGTTGAGAGGATTACTTACTGTTGGCAGAGTTTGCATACAACAACAGTTATCAGGCAAGTATTCGAATGGCTCCTTATGAGGCACTGTATGGGTGAAGATGTCGTACACGTAGTTGTTGGATCGAGTTGGGTGAACGACAAGTTCTTGGACCTAAGTTGGTGGCAGATACTGAGGATAAGTTCAAGTTGATTAGAGACCGGTTGAAGGAAGCATTTGATAGACAGAAGTCATATGCAGATTTGAAGCGCAAGGAAATTGAGTACTTTGTGGGTGATATGGTCTTCTTGAAGGTTTCGCCTTGGAATAAAATATTAAGGTTTGGGAGGAAAGGCAAGTTAAGTCCGAGGTTCATTGGGCCTTATCGGATTCTTAAGCGAGTGAGTCCAGTGGCTTATCAGTTGGAGCTACCTCCAGAGTTGAATAGGATTCATGATGTCTTTCACGTCTCCATGTTAAGGCGGTATCTTTCTGACCCTACTCAAGTTGTGCCGGTTGCAGAGGTCAAGGTCCAAACAGACTTGAACTTTGAGGAAGAGCCTGTGCAGATTTTGGATCGAGATGTTAAGATTTTGAGGAGGAAATCAGTTCCGCTAGTAAAGGTGCTGTGGCGTAATCATGGCAGAGAGGAAGCTTAATGGGCCGTGAGACAGTTGGGAGGAAAGGCAAGGAAATTGAGTGCTCGTGAGACAGTTGTTAATGAATATGGTGCATTTGGATTATTAGAGTGCAGAGTGTGCATTTTCGTGCACAACGGTATTTTTGGGCTTAATGGGCCGAAAACGGGCCAATGGGCCAACGGGCCCACTTTGGTAAAAAGACGAGGTAAGTACTTCTGATTACTTGGTAAACGTTAGAATGAGCATGAAACCTTAGCAATAGGTAATAATTACTGAAATACTCTTATGCATGCAAAATTATGATTTTACCCCTAGGGTTATTTTTTTCTAAAAATCTTGATGTTCTGTTTCTGTATACGTATGCCATGACATATTATTTATGTTCCATGGGACATGGGTTTATATTGATGAAGGAAACGTTCTGGTAGCCTCGCTGCAATCTGGTGGCCTCTCTACATATATCTGTTCTGGGGACTTCGTCACAATATCTGGCAGCCTCGCTGCAATCTGGTGGCTTCGCCACATATATATATCTGTTCTGGTGGCCTAGCTACAATATCTGTATCTAGTGACTTCGTCACAATATCTAGTAGCCTCGCTGCAATTTCTGTGGTGTGTAGTGGTTGGGTGGGTCGAGTAGTCTCCCCACAAGGTGCAAGGCTGGTACGGGGGTGTTATGGATGGCTCTAGGTTGGGATTTCTGCATTCGTGATATATTTGTTCTGTATCTGCTATGGGCCTATGGGTTTCATTCTGAGTTCTATACTGGGCCAAGGCCCAGATAAGTCTGACTCTGAAGTTTGATCTATTTTGGGCTATGGTTGGGTTATGTTACACACTGAGTTTACCGAACTCACCCTTTATTTTCATCTCTGCAGGAAATCCCCAACCATAGTGGGCTTGGAGCTGTGAGGGATTCGGAGTGGCCACATCATCTGCAAAGTTGGTTTTTCTAAGTTAGTTTATTTTTATTATTTTTATATTCTAATTTAATTTTGGGTTTTAAGTTGTAATAAGGCCGCTATTTAAATTTCTTTTTTCCGTTATGGTTTTATTTTCTGATTATATTTATACTATGACGAAACTGCTAGTGTTAGGCTGCGCGGGTTTTCAAAATTAATGAACGTTTTCAAGACTCAACAAGCACAACAAATGGATAGCTTAAAGATTGATAAACCGGCTTTTCATTCAACCGCTATTTTTACAAAGACCACCCCAATCACTTAAACCAGCGAATGCATACTAAGTCGTAAGTCTATGTGACACGTCAGATCTGGCCATAACGTCTGGGCCAAGTTTGGGGTGTTACATCTACCCTATAAGGGTATTTCGGTAATTCTACCCTACAGGGGTATTTCAGTAATTCTACCCTACAGGGGTATTTCGGTAATTCTACCCTACAAGGTTATTTCAGTAATTCTACCATACAGGGGTATTTCGGTAATTCTACCCTACAGGGGTATTTCGATAATTCTACCCTACAGGGTTATTTCAGTAATTCTACCCTATAGGGGTATTTCGGTATTTCTACCCTACAAGGGTATTTCGGTAATTCTACCCTATAGGGGTATTTCAGTAATTCTATCCTACAGGGGTGTTTCGGTAATTCTACCCTACAGGGTTATTTCAGTAATTCTACCCTACAAGGGTATTTTAGTAACTTTACCCTATAGGGGTATTTCGATAATTCTACACTACAGGGGTATTTCGATATTTTACAAATCGAGAGTATTTCGATAATTTCACAAATCAGTGGTATTTTGGTAATTTTGTAAACCAAGGGTATTTCAGTAATTTTGTAAATCGAGTGTAAAATGGTAATTCTATAAATCGAGGGTAAAACGGTTATTCTATAAATCGAGGGTAAAATGGTAATTCTATAAATTGAAAGTAAAACGGTAATTTTATAAATCGAGGGTAAAATGGTAATTCTATAAATCAAGGGTAAAACGGTAATTCTGTAAATCGAGGATACTTTGGTAATTTTACAAATTGAGGGCATTTCAATAATTTGGTAAAGTAAAGTATTCTAAACAGGGATAACAATACGAATGGACCTAAAGCCTATTCTCAGCCCAAATGGGCCCATACGCTCGTGTGGCCCTTTTAGCCCAAATCTAGCCAAAAATATGAGATTCACCTAGCCTAGTCCAATATTTACTACACAATCAAACAACTTATCTAATTGGGCCCACATGACCCCTTTCGGCCCATCGCGGCCCGAAGTAGCCATCCTACAGCTAGAGTAGCGAGAAAATACACACCTGATTGGAGACTGGAGTTAATCCACACTCCGAGCACTCTTAGTCGACGCCTAACCCAATCGAGCACGCCATAAAGCGAAAGGGATCAGCCAAGAAAGGTACGTCTACTCTTCTCATGGTTCTCTCTATTTAAAGCCAACTTCGCATCCCCTCTTATGTTAGCTTCCTGATGTGGGACTACTCCCAACCAATAGGAAAATTCCTCATTCTTATGATCACTTCAACCACAGAGTTTCAGTCTAACTCCACCTCCTACACCGCTCAAATAGCAAAATAAATACTCCATTGCGCATCCTAACACTTGAACCTTAGACCTCACAGTAGCACAACACGCCACCTTGCCACTCCACCACAGGCTCTTTCTGTGTTAAAAACGTCCATAATTAACTTTAAGACATATGTGCCAGCGTCCAGATTCACTTAAGAGAAAAACCAAAATGAATTGTAAGAGCCAAGACTTGAATCGAGGCTCCCTTGCAACCTTAATGATGCCACAACCACTAGACTACAAGCTTCCTTGTGTTATTTATTTAACACAATAATTTAAAAGGCCCTCATCCAAGCATCTAGGTTTTTTTTTCACTTTATTCCAAAATTTTTGCTAAAGCCCAGGTTTGAACCCAAGATTTCTCCAACACTTCTCAGGGCCATTAACCACTAAAGCAGACATTTAATTGTGCCATTTCATTGCACAATTAAATACCTATATATAACCTCCTTACGGACCCACACTCAAGGCTCAATATTTCTAGGCCCAAATTCGGGGTGTTACAATTCTATCCCCCTGAAAGAAATTTCGTCCTGGAAATTTCCCACTCTCAGACTACACCACCACACCTCCGCTGTGCACTCTGATACTAATAATACTAACATACACCCAAAACATTTATCCATCGGAGGGGATAGATTTCACATGCAAACAATTTCTACATTTCCAGAACACACACCAAATAAATACTAAATCTAAATTCAAGCGTTACAGTTTACTCTAACTAGAGAGTTCCAGTATAGTGCTACTATCTATGGTAGTTTCTCAATATAGCATTTCAATCTATAACAGTAAACAGAGTTAGTGTAACACCCCTCGCCCGTATCCTTCACCGGAACAGGGTTCGAGGTGTTACCCGGCTTAAACTCAGTTAATCACACAAAAACCGTGCTGAAAAATTTCAATCAATTTAAAACTTTTCTTTTCACATGCAATCTATCCCATATATGAGCTTACGAGGTCCAAAACATTAAAACCCTATACATGCCATAGACTTGAAATACTAGGATTTACTTACACTGATAATGTGAGCTCGACAGTGTGATAATATCTCCGGCGAACTCCAACCCGAGCAGGTAACTGAAGTCAACAATCTATAAAACAGAGAAATGTAACAATAGAGTAAGCTTTCATAAGCTTAGTAAGTCTTAAGCAATGCAAACAAATAAATGCAATTATACTTCGATTATTTAATTTCTTAATAGGTCAGATTCTAGGGATATTGCCATCTGGCCGAATATACACAAGCACATAATGCACGTTCAGCATTCTTATCACACTTAATCTGAATTCATATAACATATTTAAATCAAATACCCTCACATACTTTCACACCCTGACTAGGTGTATCATGATCATAGGTATAGTTTTAACATTTATTCACGTACGTATCACATTACTCACTTATGATTCACTTCAAATCAAACTCACATCTGAGTACATACTGCGTACCTGACCCACTTTACGTATTAAATGTATTCATTTGACAATCTAGCATGAGGTACCTTAGTCATATGCTTTTCTCAAATCACCGGTATTTCGCCTACTAGGCTCGAGGCCCGATATCATTTCACCAGCTTTATAGCCTGCTAGGCTCGAAAGCCCGAATAGCATCTTACCGACATTATAGTCTGCTAAGCTCAAAGGCCCGAATAATAAAATCAACAAGTTCCATATAACATATTCATATCAATTGAGTACTAACATCATTCGAACATATATAATTATACATCTCAAACACTTTTCTTTCATCTCATTTTCATACTTAACATTTGATAGCTTATGCATAACATTTGACTCACATTCATTTCAAACTTATCATTCGATTATAAAAGCACATTGCATATTTACCAACATGTTATACTTGCCATTAGGCCATATAAGCATGATACAATACACTATCATTTCATCTTTAACATTCAGCTAAACCCTTATCTTACAAGGAACACCAACTTCACATAACATATCATTTCACCAGCATTATGCGTGCTAGGCACGAAGGCCCGAATACACATCACTGGCACGAAGCCTGCTAGGCACGAAGGCCCGAATACACATCACTGGCATGAAGCCTGCTAGGCACTAAGGCCCGAATACACATCACCGGCACGAAGCCTGCTTGGCACGAAGGCCCAAATACACATCACCGGCACGAAGCCTGCTAGGCACGAAGGCCCGAATATACATCACCGGCAAGAATCCTGCTAGGCACGAAGGCCCGAATATAATACCAGCACTAGGCCTGCGGGATTTATCCTTGATATAATACTAGCACGAAGCCTGCGGGATTTAACCCAGATATTTTACTAGCACGAAGCCTGCGGGTCTTTAAGCCTGGATACACATCAAATATCATGCATATTTAATCATATATTAACGCATCTCATTCAACATATCACATTTCCATTTCACCATTCAAACTTAACCCATAGTAACCATTCGACTATAAGTCATATGCATAAATTATTTATCGCGCAACTTAGTTCAAGTAGAACCAAAAGGTCACGATTCATCTAATATATACATATTGCTCACTGATTCGCACACAACCTTTCAAATTAGCAATTATAAGATGGTTCCGCACAAAGCCCATCCTTATCGATAATTTACGATGGTTTTACCCTTACTCACATATATGTCATAGGCATTTTTACCTATGCTTCTCAATTCACATTCATGATTCAATTCCAATCGATTTAACATGCCTAAGTACATATCGCATACCTAAATAATTTACTTTACGGAACGAATCCACATATCGTATTAGGCCATAGTCTTATAGCACCCACACTTTTAATGGTTTACCTCATCGAAGTTCACATTTAATCACTTTAGTGCCAAGCCATATTCGGCTACCACAAAGGACTAATAATAATAATTTTATACACATCATGGTTTCCTTTAAGTATTTAATAATCACAAATCGTGATATCTCCACCAGCACATATGCGGCATAGTTTATTCATTGTAACACTCATTTAGTACATCAAATTTCCAAATCCAATTCAACTTAAGCATAATAGCCATAATCGGCTTATAGCCTTAAATCATTACATATTCGGCACATTAACTAAATAAAATTTACATTCCCTTTACCAAATTAATTTAACTCTTGGGCATATAAAAGGAATCAAGCTTAAACACTTAAGAACTTACCTCGAATGTTGCCGAACGATTACAACGGCTATTCGATTACTTTCTCTTTTCTCTTATCCGAATTTGCCCGTCTATGCTCTTGAGCTTAAAATTTAAAGATTTTAAACTAGTCATTATTCGACTATTCAAGCATCACTTTCAAAATATAATATATATATTCAAATTTCACACCTACTGATCATAGTAAGCTTATAAGAAATCAATAAGGAACTCATTAACAAATTTTTGTCAATGTTTACCACATAATCATAATTTCACTGCAAGCTGTCTTCCTGAGCAACAGTCACTAAATCATTTATAACTAGAGCTACGAAACTCCAAATCAAGTGCGGTTAATTTCAATGAAAATAGACCCATATATATTTTACCCATAAAATTTTCAGGATTTTTGGTCTGGACAATAAATACCAGATTTTTATTAAATTTTCCCTTATTTCACTGCTTGACTAATCTGACCACTCTTCACTACGAATCAAATTTCTCATTGTACAGAATTCAAAATATGTTCTCGTTTATTTCATTTGAAACTATACTCATTAAGGAGTCTAAGAATATAAACTTCATCTTATAACCATTTTTTTACAATTTATAATGATTTTATAAAAACAGAACAGAGGATCTAGAAGTCATTCTGACCCTGTCCCACATCACTTCAAATATCTGATCATCGGAAATTTTTTTGCTTACACGGTTTCTTTTATAAGAAACTAGACTCATTTAGCTTTAATTACATAATTTATTAAGCTTCTAACTCATCTGCCACAATTTATAGTGATTTTCCAAAATCACGTTACTGCTGCTGTCCCAAGCAGATTTATTACCAATTCACTCTTTCACACATACCTTGCATGCATGTTATTTAAACATGCATATCACAAATCAGTCATCACATACCTATAACTTCACTTAAGCATAATCTTCCTTTCATCATTTTAAAGAACAACATTACCCAATATTATCCAAGTTCACATTCGGCCATAATACACACAACATGTTAGCCGATTTTCCCCCCTTAGCATCTAAGGCACATGCATGCTCATTTGCTTGGCTCAACTTCATCTATTCTCCATTTTTATCAAAAGAACATGAAACAACAACCATTTCTCTCATTTCCATTCATGACCGAATGCTCACAACATAACCAAAAATCAAAAATATGCTTCACGGGTTAAGGTAGAAACAAGAAAAACCCATGAACATCAAAATAGAAGCAAAGCACCATGAACTCACCTTGGATTTTCTTCCCCAAGTGACTGAACATTCAAGAGCTCTTTTCCTCTCCTTTCTCTTCTATTTTCGGCTACCATGAACAAGGATGGACAAACTTTTCCCTTCCATCATTTTGTTATTTTTAGTCTCTATTTTATGACATAAAATGACACATATCAATTAGTACCATAACTTCATGTCTTAAATTATTATTATCTAATGCACATGTTGCTTCCCACCAACATCATGGCCGGCCATTACACATAAAATGGGGATTTTGACATGCAAATCCTCCCATTTTACACTACAAATTATTTTCCCACTACAATTTGGCCTATAGCATTTTCAGAAATTTTCACATAGGTCCTATTTCATAATTTTACTCTCAATGACAAAATCAAGCATGAAATTTTCACACATGCACTTTCACATATATAAACACAGAGTATAACATTTAATTATTTCTGTGACTCGGTTTTGTGATCCCGAAAGAACTTCCGACTAGGGCCAAATTAGGCTGTCACAGTTAGAGAACTTACAGATTTGGTGCCGAAGACTCGGTGTGCCACACTTCCAGTAACATCTTTGCAGAAACAAGTCAAGTTTCATTGATAAATTTCAAATTAAAATTTTAGAAAAACCCTTTTCAAACCCTTCTCACATTCTCACATGCTCACATGCCACTTGCCTCCCTACCACAACCTCCCTTGTGTCACAAAATATCCTCAATAAATTATAAAGTCTATATGCCAAAGTCTAGATCCCTTTAAAAGAAAAACCAAAATAAATTGCAAGAGCCAAGACTTGAACCCAAGCTCCTTTGCAACCTTAATGACGCCCCAACCACTAGACCATATTCTTCCTTGTGTCATTTATTTAACACAATAATTTAAAAGGCTATCATCCAAGCATCTAGGGTTTTATTCACTTAAAACCAAAATTTTTGCTAAAGCCCAAGTTTGAACCCAAGATTTCTCCAACACTTCTCAGGGCCATTAGCCACTTGAGCATACCTTTTATTGTGTCACTTCCTCGCACAATTAAATACCTATATACAATCTCTTTATGGCCCATACTCAAGGCCCAATACTTCTAGGCCCAAATTCGGGACATTACAGTGTGACTGGCCGGTGGTACAAGTCAGTATACTCCCTGATTGGTACACGCCTAGCACACGGGCATGAGACTTGGCCACGTTACATAAGTCAGTATACCCTACATTTTGGCACGGCCTAACACACAAACTGGCACACGGGCATGTGTGGCCACTTCGAAGGGCACACTGGCTAACACATGGCCGTGTGACCTAAGTCAGTATGTATGCCCTGTTTCCACACGGCCTGAGACACGGGTGTGTCTGGAGCCGTGTGAGGCACACAGCCTATTACACGGGCATGTGACCCCTGTAAGGTTGAAAATTTTTCTAAGTTTCCAAAATTTTCATATTTTATCGGTTTAGTCCCGAACCACTTCTAAAGCATGTTTAAGGCCCTATAGGCCCTTATAAGGGACAATGTGATTGTGTTGAATAATTTATTAGAATGAACACTTTATGCTTGATAAATGTATGTTATATGTTGTGAATTGATTGGTAATACCTCGTAACCGTACTTCGGCGATGGATACGAGTTAGGGGTGTTACAAATCAACAGAATGATAACAGAGTAACAGTCTTTATACCAATAATCTCTATACTCTAGCATTCACCCAACTTCTCAATAGGTAAGACTAGAAGTATACTTCGAAATTGAGAAAAAGTAGAGACAGACAATGGTTTAGTATGAACGTCCGCGACCTGGTCACAAGCGAGTTCTTCACCGACAACTAAAGAGCCACTTGCCACTCTTTCATGAACAAAAAAAAAGTCAAGTTTGACATGTTTGAATTTGGAGTGTAACACCGTATTTTCTGTAATAGTAACTACACTGGAACTATCACACCAAACAGTAGGAGGATCAACAGACCAAATGTGTAATTCTGTAGCAGAAAATCTAACATCGCAATTTCATTGGTAGCTGCAGCTAAGCTTTGATATTTAGCCTCAGTCGTAGATCGAGAAACATTTTGTTGTTTTTTGGAGCACCAAAAAATAAGTGTAACACTCCTTACCCGTATCCAACACTGGGACAGGGTTCGAGGCGTTACCGAACTTAAACATACACATTCAAGCAAAATCGGGCCATAAGATTTTCATTTAAATCAAATTCATCCATACATGTACAAACTGTCCCATATATGGGCCAACGATGCCCAAAACATACATTAAGGGTGGTTCGAGACTAAACCGAGAACTTTCCAAACTTTTACAAAAAATTTTCATTTTGGAGGGTTACACGCCCGTGTGGCAGGTCGAGTGGTCACACACGCCTGTGTCGCTTGGGACACGTACGTGTCCTCAACCCGTGTAACTCTCTCTTTATGACGTCATGCACAAAATGTGGTCACACAGCCAAGGCACACGCCATGTCCTTAGACCGTGTAGCAAATAAATTCCAAAATCAGGTGCAGGCTTCACACGGCCTGGGCACACGCCATGTTCTAAGGCCGTGTTTCTCACAAGGTTGAGAGACACGGCTGTGTCTCTACCCATGTGTTTACTATTAGACATTCTATTTTGCATTCATTAGGGTGCAAAGGACACACAGCCGGATCACACGCCTATGGGCAAGCGTGTGTCACACACGGTCTAGACACAAGCCCGTGTGTCCACACGGTCTAGACATAAGCTTAGTAAGTCTTAAGCAATGCAAACAAATAAACGCAATTATACTTCGATTATTTAATTTCTAAGAGGCCAATTCTAGGGATATTGCCATCTGGCCGAATATACACAAGCACATAATGCACGTTCAGCATTCTTATCACACTTAATCTGAATTCATATAACATATTTAAATCAAATACCCTCACATACTTTCACACCCTGACCAGGTGTATCAGGATCATAGTATAGTTTTAACATTATTCACGTACGTATCACATTACTCACTTATGATTCACTTCAAATCAAACTCACATTTGAGTACATACTGCGTACCTGGCCCACTTTACGTATTAAATGTATTCATTTGACAATCTAGCACGAGGTACTTAGTCATAGGCTTTTCTCAAATCACCTGCATTTCGCCTACTAGGCTCGAGGCCCGATATCATTTCACCGGCTTTATAGCCTGCTAGGCTCGAAAGCTCGAATAGTATCTTACCAAGATTATAGTCTGCTAAGTTCAAAGGCCCAATTAATCAAAAAAGTTCAATAACATATCATATCAATTGAGTACTAACATCATTCGAACGTATATAATTATACATCTCAAACACTTTTCTTTCATCTTATATTTCCGCTCAATTTAAACATTTGAATTAGCTTATGCCAAACATTTGACTCACATTCATATTTCTAACTTATCATTCCGATTATCTTAAGCAATGCTACATACACATGTTCACTTACCTCTAGCCCACAAGGATACACAAACTACACTAGTCTATTATC
>NC_053428.1:61694276-61738077 GCF_007990345.1 Gossypium hirsutum
TTCTTCTCCCTCCCTTTAGGCTACGCAATGGAGGACAAGGATGAACCAACTTTGGTTTCTCCTCCCACTAACTATTATCTAATATCTCTTTTTTTTCTTTTATTAATTCATTTGTAATATAATATCTTAAATCACAATACATATTATATATAACACCATTCATGACCGGCCACATCTCAAAAGTGGGTAATTTGACATGCAAGCCCACATTTTTGAATACATGCTCTATTAGATCACTTTATATATTTACCTAACCTATTTTACCAATGTTTTACATAAGCCCGTTTCAAAATTTCACATACAAATGGCAAAATTAATGCTTGAAATTTTTACACATGCATTTACTCACATCATGAACAAGAATATAACTTTCAATTATTTATAAAACTCGGTTTCGTGGTCCCGAAACCACTTTTGACTAGGGTCTACTTAGGACTATCACACTTACTCCCTTGGAACAGGTTCAAAAATTCTTTCTGGCAAGCGTCCACGTAACTAGCCCCAGCATACTTTCCTTTGAAGGCTGTCTTAAACAGCTCCCAAGTCACACTGTCAGCAGGAGTTCCATCTCTTACCGTGAGCCACCACTGATAAGCCTCATCCCTGAGTAACGATATGACTCCCTTCAGCTTCTGCTCCACAGAGCAGTCCAATCATCCATAATCTGCTCTGTGGCTTCTAACCAATACTCACCACATTGGAGCTACACCAGATACGCCCTTAAATATCTCTCTCCATTCACCCGGAGCCGTCAGAAATAGACCCCCGATTTGTTTCTCGTACTTGCCCCAGCAACCCTTTCCAAAACTCGGAGCATTGCCTGGGACAGAGCATCGTCCCTGGCACCTCGATCATGAGACTCTACCTCCGTTGCAGGTGGTACTGGTGCATTTCTGCCAACACATGTCCTGA
Organism: Gossypium hirsutum; assembly: GCF_007990345.1. Classification (NCBI taxonomy): domain Eukaryota; kingdom Viridiplantae; phylum Streptophyta; class Magnoliopsida; order Malvales; family Malvaceae; genus Gossypium; species Gossypium hirsutum. The sequence goes on from NC_053428.1 coordinate 61,695,189, forward strand.
AGATGAAGATTCAGCCTAAGCATTACCTCGGCCACGTCCACAGCCTCTTCCACGAGCTACTCGTGTACTCATTTCGTATTATCTGATTAAGAATTTTATGAATCAGTTTAATATTTCAGTGTTTATTATAGATGTCTTATGAATAACAATAATTCAGAGTTTGAGTTTGTTTCCTTTTGCGGTAGCCTAGTTACAATCTCAGTCTACTTATTAGAGTTTCTATAGTTCCAGTGTTACCCTAACTAAAGTACCATGATAAAGTTTTGTACAAGCATATAACAGATATTTTAGAAACAATTAGAAAGGCTCAGAAAACTTACACACTTGGGCCAGAGATTCGGTGTGCAACCTTCTAAAACAAACCTAATTTTAGAAAACCAATTTTAATCTTTAAAATCATCTATTTGTAAAGAGAAAATATTGGAAATATTCTCAAAAACAATTTATAATCAAGTTCCAAAAAAAAAAGATTTTTGAAAACCTTTATTCAGTGTTTCTTTACAAACTCCCATTTTTAGACCCGTTCCACAGCCGAGTTGTTGCAACTTGGCCCTGATACCACTAAATGTAACACCCTAAACCCGGCCCAAAGTTATGGCCAGATCTGACGTGTCACATGGACTTACGACTTAGTATGCATTCGCTGGTTTAAGTGATTGGGGTAGTCTTTGTAAAAATAGCGGTTGAATGAAAAGCCAGTTTATCAATCTTTAGGCTATCTATTTGTTGTGCTTGTTGAGTCTTGAAAACGTTCATTAATTTTGAAAACCAGCGCATCCTAACACTAGCAGTTTCGTCATAGTATAAATATAATCAGAAAATAAAACCATAGCGGAAAAAAGAAATTTAAATAGCGGTCTTATTACAACTTAAAACCCAAAATTAAATCAGAATATAAAAATAATAAAAATAAACTAACTTAGAAAAACCAACTTTGCAGATGATGTGGCCACTCTGAATCCCTCACAGCTCCAAGCCCACTATGGTTGGGGATTTTCTGCAGTGATGAAAATAAAGGGTGAGTTCGGTAAACTCAGTGTGTAACATAACCCAACCATAGCCCAAAACAGATCAAACCTCAGAGTCAGACTTATCTGGGCCTTGGCCTAGTACAGAAATCAGAATGAAACCCATAGGCCCATAGCAGATACAGAACAAATATATCACGAATGCAGAAATCCCAACCCAGAGCCATCCATAACACCCCCGTACCAGCCTTACACCATGTGGGGAGACTACTCGACCCACCCAACTGCTACACACCACAGAAATTGCAGCGAGGCTGCCAGATATTGTGACGAAGTCACCAGAACAGATATATGTGGCGAGGCCACCAGATTTCAGCGAGGCTACCAGAATGCTTCCTCCATCAATATAAACCCATGTCCCATGCAACAGAAATAATATGTCATGGCATACGTATACAGAAACAGAACATCATGCTTTTCAGAAAAAAATAACCCTAGGGGTAAAATCATAATTTTGCATGCAGAAGGGGATTTCAGTAATTATTACCTATTGCTAAGGTTTCATGCTCATTCTAACGTTTTCGGCCCATTAAGCCCAAAAATACCATTGTACACGAAAATGCACACTCTGCACTCTAATCATCCGAATGCACCATATTCATTAACAACTGTCTCACGAGCGCTCGCACGTTCGCGAGTTCACAAAATACCAACGTTTCGATATTTTGGCTTTTACTGATTCAGTCTAAGGGAGGGTGTCGTTTACACACCTGGTTGATGACGATTGATGACGATATCTCCCACGCATAATCCTACAATCGATCAATAACACATTAGACTTATGAATTAACGATAACTAACATAAATCCACGTCAACTAACCCAATCATCACACAAGTTAGTCATTTACGCACGAGGGGCAAAATATTCATTTTACCCTCTAAGGGTAAATCGGTAGTCCTACCCTACAGGGGTATTTTAGTATTCCACAACTTATCCATTTGGGCCTACGGACCCATTAGGATCACATGGCCCATTTCAGCCCATTGTGGCCCGAAATAGCCGTCCTACTGCTAGAGTAATGAGAAATACACACTTGTTAGGAGACTGCAGTTAATCCACGCTCCAAACACTCTTAGCTGACGCCCAACCCAAATGAGCACGTCACAAAGTGAAAAGGATCAGCCAAGAAGGGTATGCCTACTCTCCTCATGGCTTGCTCTATTTAAAGCTAGCTCTCCATCTACTTTTATGTTAGCTTCCAGATGTGGGATCCCTCCATCACCAGAGTTTAAAACCAACACCAACTCTTGCCGTCCCAACATAGAAAAATAATCAACCTTTGCGTGCCAAGGGGTTCAAACCAAAGTCCTCTCACATGCCAACTCACGCCACCACCACAAGGCCATCCACTCATTTGTGTCATAAATCCAACACATCAGACTTTAAAGCGCACTACTTGCTTCCAGATTTATTGAAAAGAAAAACCAAAATCTATTGCAAGGCCAAGACTTGAACCTTGGACCCCTTACTTCCTCTATGGCGTTACTTCCTTGTCCCCTAAGTGGCGCCACCTTGCCACTACACCACACTCCTTTTTGTGTCATCTTTTACCCCTTTACTCTTAAAAGCCCAAACGCCAATTGCATCACCTGTTCATAAAGTTAAAATTCGAAGACTACCACGGATTTAACTTAAGTTTGGGCCTTCCAAAGGCCCACTAACCTACTAAAATATATATTTTAACCAACCAGAATACACACAAATTTTAAAAATCACAGAAACACAGAAAACTTGAAAATTGGGGTGTTACAGTAAATACCCCTGTAGGGTAGAATTACCGAGATACCCTTGTGGGGTAAAATAACCATTTTGCCCCTAGGGTGTTAAATGACTATTTTGCCGTTGTAGGCAAGTGACTGCTTTGGACTGTGTGGTTGACGGATTTGATTGTGAATATATGTTGGTGATATGAATGACTTGATTGTGATTGTTTGATTCAAATATGGGCTTGACATTCTGCATACATGTCATGTTGCGTGGGTTGGGTTTTATAAATGGAGGAAGTGCTAAAAGGGCTATGCCCCAGTTTACCGAAAAGGGCTTTGCCCCAGTTTATCAAAAAGGGCTTTGCCCCAGTTATTAAAAGAGGCTAGGCCTCCAGTTATATGATAAAGCAGTATGCTACCAGTGGAGAGTTTGGTTGGGCGGGTTGAGTTATTCCCCACATGGAGAGCTTGGTTGGTACGGGTGGAGAATAGCGGATGGTGGGTTGAGTAGTCTCCCCAAATGGGCTTGCATACATTCATTGGTATTTCATGTGATATTGAAATGGGCCTATGGGCCATACCGTTTACAGTAAAGGCTTCGGCCCAGTGATATGATTTATGAAAAGGCTTTGGCCTAGTAACCGTTAAACTAAAGGCTTCGGCCCAGTAAATGTCGAGACTGAATAGGGCTTTGGCCCAGATTGTACTGGTACCGTGTTATTCACTGTTTGTTTGTTATTGGGATTACACACTGAGTTTTGGTAAACTCACCCCATTTCTAACTGTACAGGTAATCCCTAAGCTTAGATGGTTTGGAGCTGCGAGGGACTTGGAGATGGCCACACTACTGTTTCTGTTTCATTTAATTGCAATTAGATTTCGTTTTGGGTTTTTAATTTATGTAATAAGGCCATTGGTGGGTTTCAAGTTTTAATTTGGATTGTGATTTCTTATACTAAACTGCTAGTCTAGGAAAACTTGAGATTTCAAAATGGCATGATTTTTCTAAGGAACCCGAGCTTCCAACAACAGAGTTTTCAAAATGCTTCCGTGATTTTAAATGAGGTAATATACCAAAGGCAAACAAATTGGTGAACGTTTTGATGAGAACTTTAGTTTAATAATAATAAAGGAATTTAGATTCAGTAATAGATTTTCACCGGAAAGATCAAATTTGAAAAATGGTTTGATGTGACGCACCAGATTCGGCCATAACGTCTAGGCCGGGTTTGGGGTGTTACAAGTGTTATGGAAACGACATGGTATTGAAGAGGCCACATGGGAACCCGAGGAAACAATGAGAGCACAATACCCAAACCTCTTTACCGGTAAGATTTTTAGGGACGAAATCCATAAAGGGGGGAGAGTTGTAACATCCCGATTTTGGACCTAGTCAGAATTGTAACACCCCTAGCCCATATCCGTCGTCAGATTAGGGTTATAAGGTATTACCGATCATACTATTATTCATACAAATGTTCAATATAAATTGCAATTCGAGATTCAGAACACATTTATGCTTATAACTCAATCCAATATCAAATCTTAAAAAAGAAATTAACATGCACAACGCAACATAAATAATGTATGACCCAAAATGTATATATATATATATAGAATTTAAACATTTTATACATATACAGAACATGGAACACATCCATAACTTCATTATTGAATATTAGACTTGTTTTATAAATGTCACGGAACACATCCACAACTTCATTATTGAATATTAGACTTGTTTTATAAATGTCGCGCGTATGTACAAAATTTACATTAATTAAAACAAATGTCATTACCTTCCTTTTTATTTATTCATGTGGCATTACTTTATTAATTATTATGTTGTTCATAGGTCATACATTAAGCCTGTCTAATGCGCCCATTAAATATATATAAACATGTAAACCGAATAAAACTACAAGGCAACTCATAATTTCAATTTAATGAATCACCATCATATAAGAGACAGAACATATGTTATAAAGCTCAAACACATTTTACCACTTAGGATAAACCTGTTAAAGAACCCTAATGATAATTTAATATCACATCATGCAAAATTCATTATATTATCAAGCTGCCATTAAATCACAATAACAACCTTTGCATACACTTCTATGTAAACTAAAAGAATTCATAGTACATAATTTAAATAAAAATCACATATGCATCATTGGTGCTATATAAAATGGCCATACCTACTATCAATATATATATTTATTTGTAACTAATTCTCATTTATCCAAAATTTTAAGGCCACACTTAACTTATGCGTACATGTCAAATAATTAACAAAAACAATTTTAAAATGTATTTGATACTTGTTACCTTTTATCACCGAATGGTAATACTTAAATCTAAGCTCACTAAGTATTATATCTATGCACATACGAGCCTAAGCCAAAGCATATAAAGCAAATTCACATATGTATACTTCATCTAAACTTAATCACATCCAAACTAATTTGACATTCTTATGACCGATTCTACCATGTCACTTACTAAGTCATAAACCAACCTTAATATACAATCACATAGCACCATTTATAAATGTTCATAGCAGACGACATCTTGACCCAAAATAGAATTAAACCATAACTAAATCGAAACCAAAATCAAGCAAGGTAGTTGAGCCATTTTCGCATGGATAATATACAAATATTTTCAAAATAATTAATCCCCAAAGCCAGTCTATACATGCCATGCTTTAAGTTTAGCTTATAAGGTACCAAAATAGTAGAAAGTGTGATGAACTTGGCTGACAGTCCCCGAGCTTGTAGCTTGACTCCAAAATCTATAAAACAGAGTAACATAACACACAGAGTAAGCTATCATAGCTTAGTAAGCCATAAGCAAATAAACAATCTAGTGATATAACCCACTCATTTTAAACTTAACCAAATTATACAAGTATAAGTATACTTAGTCTCAACCTACCAATTTCATACATGATTTTTCGTTTTCATACAAAATTCCCACTTTGGCCGAATGCCTATATAACCAATATGAGTAATTCACATTTCACTTACAAAGCCAATATATCATTAGACAATCAAATATACTTATACTCATAAACACTAACTCAAGCATCTTAATATATCATCATGTACACATTACCTAAATGGCCAAATACACATGGTTACATCAATAAACATACCTCATATCATTTTGAAGACAATCACAATATATATATCTTATCAAGACCGATTACACTTTTATAATTACACATTCCATATTTACCTCATAAGTCATTTGTATCAAAAATTAAATACTTACTTACCTTACCTTGAATAGGTAACAAGTTAATTCATACCTTGCATATAGCTCGTTTTACACATTCAATCATAGCTTATCTTTGCCCGATGAGCCATTTGGAATTAGATAGGACACTTGGATAATCACATAAATCGTATAATGCCAATGTCCCTAATGTGGTCTTACATGTAGCTACATATCTAAGCCACTGTCCCAAACAGGGTCTTACTTGTACATGCATATCGAAATCACATATCGATGCCATGGTCTTACTCATACACATATATCGGTGTCCTATGTCATGACATATGTATCCTAACTCAGGTGGCAATAACAGTCTGTAAGCAATTAGCCCGATACGCTCTATAATTTCATACGACCCAATAAATCTGAGACTCAATTTGCCTTTACGACCAAATCTGAGTATTTTCTTCCATGGTGAGGATTTCAAGAAGACTTTATCTCCAATCTGAAATTCTATGTATTTTCTTCCATGGTGAGGCTTTTAAGAAGACTTTATCTCCAATCTGAAATTTTATGTCTTTACGTTTCAAGTCCGCATATGATTTCTGATGGTTCGATGCTGTTTTCAGACTTTCACGGATTACTTTCACTTTCTGTTCAGTTTCTCTGATCAAGTCAACCCCATGTATATTATTTTAACTGAGCTCAGTCCAGTACAATGGTGTACGACATTTACGACCATACAAAGCCTCATAAGGTGCCGTTTTGATACTCGATTGAAAGCTATTATTATACGCAAATTCAATCAGAGGTAGGTATCATTCCCACGTACCTTGAAACTCAAGAATGCAACATCTCAACATATCCTCAAGTATCTGAATGATTCGCTCAAACTGGCCATCTATCTGCAGATGAAAAGCAGTACTGTAAGATAATTTTGTACCTAATGCATCTTGCAATTTCTTCCAAAACCGCGATATAAACCACGAATCTCTATCTAAAACAATAGATATAGGCACACCATGTAATCTCATAATCCGAGAAATGTATAATTCTGCCAGCTTATCAAGTGAGTAGTCTGTATGTATCAGGACAAAATGAGCTGTCTTAGTTAATCTATCCGCAATAACCCAGATTGCATCTTTCTTGCTCGGTGTTAACGGTAAACCAGATACAAAATCTAAAGTAACTCTGTCCCATTTCCCCTTAGATATCATAATCGACTGGAGCAATCCAGAAGGTACCTGATGCTTGGCTTTTACTTGTTGACAGATTAACATCTCGCAACAAAGTCAGAAATGTCTCGTTTCATGCCATGCCACCAATAAGGCTGTTTCAGATCGTTATACATCTTCGTACTACCTGGATGAACAAATAATCGACTGCTGTGAGCTTCATTCAAAATCATCTGAATCAACTCTAAATTCCTCAGAACGCATATTCGATCTCTGAATCTCAAACAGTTATCAGCATCAACTCTGAATTATGAATTAGCATCCGTTTCACATTGAGCTTGTTTTGCGATCAACTCATTATCAACCTTTTGGGCATCACAAATTTGTTGAACAAATAACAGTCTTGCTTTCAATTCAGCTATTATTGAACCATCCTTAGACATAGCCATATGCGCATTCATTGCATGCAAAGCAAACAGTGATTTTTGGCTTAAAGCATCAGCAATAACATTAGCCTTTCCCGGGTGGTTAGTCAATCACAAGCTTGTAGTCTTTTAGCAATTCTAGCCATCGGCATTATCTCAAGTTCAGATCTTTCTGTGTCATCAAATATTTCAAGCTTTTGTGATCCGCATAAACAAGACATTTCTCACCAAACAGATAGTGACGCCAGATTTTCAACGCAAATACAATAGCTGCCAATTCTAGGTCATGCGTCAGATAGTTCTTTTCATGTGGCTTTAACTGTCTTGAGGCATAAGCTATAACTTTCCCTCCTACATCAATACACAGCCCAAACCATTTAAAGATGCATCACTATAAATAACAAATTCTTTACCCGATTCTGGCTGAACTAGCACTAGAGCTTCGATCAAAAGGGCTTTCAACAGATCAAAACTTTTCTGGCACTTCTCTAACCACTCGAACTTAACATCTTTCTACAATAGCTTTGTCATTGGAGCTACGATCATAGAGAAACCTTTCACAAACCGTCTATAATAACCAGCAAGTCCCAGAAAGTTTCAGACTTCAGAAACATTCTTCGGAGGTTTCCAATCAAGTATAGCTGAAATTTTCTTGGATTAACTCGAATACCTGACTTCACTTAACCAAAACTACTTATCTCGCTAAGTCTGCAACACAATACTTAAATGTTTGCCATGTTTAGCTTCATCATGAGAGTAGATCAAAACATCATCTATAAACACAACCACAAACCTATCCAGATATTGTCTGAAGATCCAATTTATCAAATCCATGAAAATAGCTGGTGCATTAGTGAGTCCAAAGGGCATAACCAAAAACTCGTAATGTCTGTACCTTGTTCAGAAAGTAGACTTTGGTACATCGAAGTCTTTAACTTGCAACTGATAATAGTCTGACCTCAAATCTATCTTCGAAAACACTGTAGCTCCTTTTAGTTGGTCAACCAGATCGTCAATCCGTGGCAACAAATACTTATTCTTTATAGTCACCTTATTAAACTGCATATAATCGATGCACATTCTCATAGTTCCGTATTTCTTTTTCACAAACAACATAGGTGTACCCCACGGAGAGAAACTTGGTCGTGCGAAACCTCTATCTCTCAATTCTTGCAACTGAGCTCTCAATTCTTGCAACTGAGCTTTCAATTCTTTTAATTCTGTAGGTGCCATTTTGTACGAAGCTATGGATATCGGAGTTGTCCCAGGCATTAACTCAATACCAAACTCTACCTCCCGAATAGGTGGCAAACACGGTAATTCTTCAGGAAACACATCTGGATACTCACATATAATAGGTACTGATTCAATGTTTCTTTCAGCCACTTTACTATCAAGCACATATGCAAAGTAAGCTTCGCAACCCTTTCTTACATATTTCTGAGCTAACATCAAAGAAATCACTGCTGGTAACCCTTGCATGAGTTATTACTGATCATACTATTGTTCATACAAATGTTCATAATAAATTGCAATTCGAGATTCTGATCACATATATGCTTATAACTCAATCCAATATCGAATCTTAAAAAAGAAATTAACATGTACAACGCAACATAAATAATGTATGACCCAAAATGTGTGTGTAAATATATAAGTTAAACATTTTATACATATACAGAACATGGAACACATCCATAACATCATTATTGAATATTAGACTTGTTTTATAAATGTCGCGCGTATGCACAAAATTTACATTAATTAAAACAAATGTCATTACCTTCCTTTTTAGTTATTCACGTGGCATTACTTTATTAATTATTATGTTGTTCATAGGTCATACATTAAGGCTGTCTAATGCACCAATTAAATATATATAAACATGTAAACCGAATAAAACTACAAGGCAACTCATAATTTCAATTTAATAAATCACCATCATATAAGAGACACAACATATGTTATAGAGCTCAAACACATTTTACCACTTAGCATAAACCTGTTAAAGAACCCTAATGATAATTTAATATCACATCATGCAAAATTCATTATATTTTCAAGCTGCCATTAAATCACAATAACAACCTTTGCATACACTTCTATGTAAACTAAAAGAATTCATAGTACATAATTTAAATAAAAATCACATATGCATCATTGTTGCTATATAAAATGGTCGTACCTACTATCAATACATATATATATTTATTTGTAACTAATGCTCATTTATCCAAATTTTAAGGCCACACTTAACTTATGCGTACATGTCAAATAATTAACAAAAACAATTTTAAAATGTATTTGATACTTGTTACCTTTTATCACCGAATGGTAATACTTAAATCTAAGCTCACTAAGTATTATATCTATGCACATACGAGCCTAAGCCAAAGCATATAAAGCAAATTCACATATGTATACTTCATCTAAACTTAATCACATCCAAACTAATTTGACATTCTTATGACCGATTCTACCATGTCACTTACTAAGTCATAAACCAACCTTAATATACAATCACATAGCACCATTTATAAATGTTCATAGCAGACGACATCTTGACCCAAAATAGAATTAAACCATAACTAAACCGAAACCAAAATCAAGCAAGGTAGTTGAGCCATTTTCGCATGGATAATATACAAATATTTTCAAAATAATTAATCCCCAAATCCAGTCTATACATGCCATAATTTAAGTTTAGCTTATATGGTACCAAAATAGTAGATAGTGTGATGAACTTGGCTGACAGTCCCCGAGCTTGTAGCTTGACTCCAAAATCTATAAAACAGAGTAACATAACACACAGAGTAAGCTATCATAGCTTAGTAAGCCATAAGCAAATAAACAATCTAGTGATATAACCCACTCATTTTAAACTTAACCGAATTATACTAGTATAGGTATGCTTAGTCTCAATCTACCAATTTCATACATGATATTTACATTTTTATACAAAATTCCCATTTTGGCCGAATGCCTATATTACCAATATGAGTAATTCACATTTCACTTACAAAGCCAATATATCATTAGACAATCAAATATACTTATACTCATAAATACCAACTCAAGCATCTTAATATATCATCATGTACACATTACCTAAATGGCCGAATACACATGGTTACATCAATAAACATATCTCATATCATTTCAAAGACAATCACAATAAATATCTTATGAAGATCGATTACACTTTTAGATTTACACATTCCATATTTACCTCATAAGTCATTTGTATCAAACATTAAATACTTATTTACCTTACCTTGAATAGGTAACAAGTTAATCCATACCTGGCATATAGCTCCTTTTATACATTCAATCATAGCTTATCTCTTCCCGATGGACCATTCGGAATTGGATAGGACACTCGGATAATCACATAAATCGTACAATGCCAACATCCTAGACGTGGTCTTACATGTAGCAACATATCGATGCCACTATCCCAGATAGGGTCTTACTCATACACACGTATCAGAATCACATATCGATGCCATGGTCTTACTCGCACACATATATCGGAATCCTATGTCATGACGTATGTATCCTAACTATTCCTAAGGTTCATACGGGGCTTTCAGAATTCGTAACTTGGTCGAAACGATTTCATGAACATAGTTACCATGCTTACACATTCGACATTAGCACATATTAATTCATATATTTCATATAAGCATATATTCTTTACATTAGATTAAAATTAAGTACGTCTATTTGCTTATAAACTTACCTCGGACATTATAAACGGAACCGGGCAGCTAGTCGACAACTTTCATTTTCCCTCGATCCAAATCCGATTTCTTTGGTTCTTGATCTTGATTAAGCTTAGAACCAATCGAACCCTAGCTTGGTTTCTTTCTTTTTTTCTTGTTTTAACTTTCAGCAATGAAGAACAAATGAAACTAAATAATTTTGATAACTTTATTATTAACTAATATATGTTTTTTTAACTAAGTTACTTAAATAACCTTAATGAAATAATAACAAAACTATATAATATATGTCTTTTACCGTCCACTTATTATGTCAATCGGCTATTCACAACTTAAGGACTTCCATTTAATAAGCCAATAACAATTCGACCCTTTATGCTTTTAACTACCAAATCTTCAATTTACGCGATTAAGTCCTTTTTCTTCATCGGATACCTAAACGACAAAATTAAATCACGAAAATTTCACAGATATAAATTCACACAAAATAAATACAGAATATAATTTTTAAATATTTTTCTAACTCGGATTAGTCGTCCCAAAATCACCTTTCTGATTAGGGTGTAAATCGGGCTGTTACAAGAACAGTGGTTTTCAGACCACAAATTCAAGGTCATAAATTTTATTTTATTATTATTTTGAGGTCTACATCATGATAATATGATTGTGTAAAAATTTTGTTAGGAAATTTTACCGTTTGAATGCTTAATTTGTGAAAAAGGACTAAATCGCGTAAAATGCGAAAGTTGTGTTCTATTTGCTAAATGTGCTAAATTGTAACATCCCAATTTAGGGCCTAAATGGAATAGTGGTTTCGAAACCACGAATTTGAGATAGAAAGTTTATTTCGATTAATTTTTTATAATTTACCAAGTGATTAGATGCATGTGTTAGAGTATCAATGGAAAATTTTATAGATAGCATGCTTAATTTGCCTACTAGGGCTTAATTGCAAAAGCTAATAAATATGAGTTTTAGGTGCTAAAGGATTAAATTGAAGAGTTTAATTGAAGTAGTGGTCCTTAAATGGTAATTATAACATTAGGTTTTCATGGAAAAAAATGGCCATACATAGATAAAAATAACTAAAGTTTTAATGAAGGGTATTTTAGTCATTTGGCAATTAAAGATTAAAAAAGGAAAAAAATGGAAAAATGTGCCCATCTTCTTCATTAGGCCGAGATTTCAAGGGTTCTTCATAGCTAGAGTCTTTTCAAGCTTCCAAGCTTCATAGTAAGTGATTCCAAGCCCCGTTTTTAATGTTTTTTACGTTTTTGAAGTCTGGGTAAGTTGATTTAGCTTATCCTAGCAATAATTTAACCTAAGGTTCATATTTGGAAAAGTACCCATAGGTGAAATATGTTTATTTTGATGTTTTATTGTATAATATGAAGCTTGAAATTATGTTAAATGACTTGAGCTAAGCGATTTTAAGCGAAAACGAGTGAAACGACATAATCGATAAAATACCTAATGGTCATAAGTACATGTTAGAGTGGGAATGTGATGTTGCCGTAGGTAAATAAATGATCAGCATGTCATAAAACATAAGAATTTGGGACAAAGTTTCATTTCAAAGGCTTGGGGCAAAAGTGTAAATATGAAAAAGTTTAGAGGCAAAATCATAATTCTGTCAAGTTAGAGTTAAGGACTGTTTTGATAAATGTGAATATTAAATAAGTTAAATTTGCTATTATAGATCAAGAAGAACAAAATTCGGGGTTAGATCGAGGAAAGAAAAAGGTTGAGGACTAAATCAAAATATTTGATCGTATTTTGTATTGATGTAAGTTTGCGGTAAATGAATGCAACGTTTTATTATTTATAATTAATGATGTTATTTTTCAGCATCTATATATTTATTTTGTAAATTTATTCCTTGATGATTCAAGTAAGAATTGACGGAGAAATGATACTTAAAAGTTTCCGGTTGAACCTTAAGAATGTGTAGGATACAAATGTCATGACATTAGGGCTTAAGGATACCAAGTAAGACCATGCCAAGGCATGGCATTTGTAAGTTTTACAAGGCAAGGAAATCATGTAAGACCATGTCAAGAAATGGCATTGATAAACTACTATAAGGCAAAGATCCCATGTAAGACCATGCCAAGGCATGGCAATGGTGAATTCATAGGGCAAGAATACCACGTACGACCATGTCAAGACATGGAAATGGTAAGTTTAATTCCAAATGTTTCAACCAAAAATTCAAAGAGTGTACCAAAGGGAAGGTAAGATAAATCCATGTTCGAAAGGTTCAGGTTATCTTGATAATTCATTTAGAATGTTGTCATTTATTTACATGCAAACTTACTAGGCTTTATTCTTACTCCCTTTCTTTTCTCTCTTTTTTATAGTATCAGAAATCCAACTCGAAAAATCGTAAGGACGTCGGAGATCACCTCACACTATCAATGAGCTATCTCTGTTTTTTGTGACTAGAAATACTTTAAGTTATGACATGTATAGGGACTTGACTATTTTGTGTGCATGTCCTTATGATATGATTAAAGAATGGCATGTGAATACTTGGTAATGATTAGCTTATGATATAGCTAAATAAGAACATGTTTTGGTATTATGTATGCCTAAATGAGGTTTGATGCAAAGAAATTATGAAAGTGTAAGAGTTGGCCATGGAATAGTTAGGAAACAACAGTAGTGATGTGGTTTTGAAAAATCACTAAAAATTGTAGAAATTGAATTAAATGGTGAATGAGATATAGAATGAAATCTTATTGAGTATATTTTCATAAGAAAGAAACAGAGCAAGAAAAGGAAGTTTATATTCTGATATATTTAAATTTTTGTAAGACTAGTTTAGAGTGACTTCGTGATCCCCTGTTCCAAATTTGGAAATCACTAGAAATTGTTAAAAACGAATTATAAGTCAAAGTTTATATGTATAGATTCCTCAGTGAGCCTATTTTCATTAAAAACAAATGAAAACATTATCTGATATCTGTATAATGAGATAATCAATTTTTAGTGAAGAGAGGTCAAGTCTACTAAATTGCGAAACAGGGAAACTTTAATGAATAAACTATACCAATTGGTCAAACCAAAAATTCTGGAAAAATTATGGTAAGAAGATATATGAGTCTAGTTTCAGGGAAAATTTACAGATTTAAATTTTGAGTTTCGTAACTTAAGTTATAATTAATTTATTGAATGTTATGCAGATGGATAGTTTTATTATGAATAGTGAAATAAATTGTTTTGATTTGTGTAAGCAATAAAATTTTTTTAATGTTCCCAGGTTCATCCTGAATCATTCCAATTGCACATTTTAGGGCCTCGAGGGCCCTTTTTAGGGATTTATTGGATGAATGTGAGCGAATTAATTAATTTTTTTAAGTAAAATTTTTTTATGCCTTGAATAAGTAAGATACGTCTGGTAACGCCTCATGCTCGACTCCGGTGACGATCTCGAGTAAGGGGTGTTACATTTATTGGTATTAGAGCAAAGAGGTTAGTTGGTCTTAGAATATTCAATATGAGTAAGAGTCTAGCTATACATGCCATACTTATATTTTGAAAATGTGACGACTCTTGACGATTTTAAAATGTTTTTCTTCTATAGTTATGGATCCCGAACGAGTTGGTGCAGACGATGTAGAAAGTAACGCACCTGCTTCTATAGAAGGGATGGTGCCACCAGATAGTAGTGAAAGGCCCGTTATAGTTAGTCAGGGAGGAAGGGCTCGAGAAGCCTTCTTCCAAGCTATGAATAAATGGTTTACCGAGTTCATTCGTACGAATCTGGTCGTTAGACCTCCACCCCTCATGATCCTCAAACTACCCATGTAGCTTCCCCAGTCACAGATGTAGTTAAAAGAGAGAAGCCACCAGTTTATAAGATTAGAAAACAAGGGGCTGAAGAGTTTCGGGCTACTAAAGATGACGACGCAGAGAAAGCTGAATTTTGGCTCGAGAATACTATCAGGGTCTTTGATGAGTTATCCTGCACACCTGAAGAGTGCATGAAGTATGTTGTATCACTTTTACGAGACTCGACCTACCATTGGTGGAAGACACTTGTGTCAGTAGTACCGAAAGAGAGGGTTACTTGGGATTTCTTTCAGGAGGAGTTCCGTAAGAAATACATTAGTTAGAGGTTCATCGACCAGAAAAGAAAAGAGTTTCTTGAACTAAAGTAGGGTAAGATGACAGTGACTGAATATGAACATGAATTTGTCAGATTTAGTAATTATGCTCGAGAGTGTGTGTCTACTGAAGCTATTATGTGCAAGAGATTTGAAGATGGGCTCAATGATGATATTCAACTGTCAGTTAGTGTTTTAGAAATAAAAGAGTTTTTTATTTTAGTTGAAAGAGTTTGTAAGGCAGATGAGCTACAGAAAGGAAAGGGTAAAGCTGAAATTGTGATGCAAGACACGAAGAAAAAGATAGATGAGCAAGTCATTTCAATCTACATCCATGAGGCCTAGAGAGTTATCTACAAGATCTATTTTTTAGTAGGGTATTCTAGCCGAAACAGAGGTATAAGATTTATGGGTCAGAAAGCTCAGACCACTTCAATTGCGAGTGTTGGGAGTATTCAGCCTGATAGACCTGAGTGTCCTCAATGTGGTCGACGACATCCAATCAATGTCGAGCAACTGAGACTGGTTGTTTTTGATGTGGTGCATTGGATCATTTCATTCAGGAGTGTCCTGAGATGGTTAAAAGAAAAGTAATACTGAGTGTAAGATCAGGCAATGCCCTCATTAGAGGTAGACCTCAAAGAAGTTTGGGAATAGGGGCAGGTAGAGGTGCATCTAGAGATTCAGCAGTGAGACTAGATGTTAGAGCACCTGCAAGGATCTATGCTATCCGTGCTCGTGAAGAGGCATCCTCTCCCGATGTAATTACGGGTACATTTTCTTTTCATGATGTTAATGTTATTACTTTGATTGATCTGGGCTCGACTCATTCCTATGTTTGCATGAAATTGATGCCTAGTATGAATATGCCCGTAAAGTCTACGAGATTTGGGATTAAAGTATCGAATCCATTGGGTCAGTATGTAATAGTAGACAAAGTATGTAAAAATTTCCCTTTGATGATTAGAGGTTACTGTTCTCTAGCCGATCTTATGCTATTTCCATTTGATGAGTTTGATGTGTTTCTTGGTATGGATTGGTTGACTGTGAATGACGTGATAGTGAGTTGTGGAAAGAAATTCATTGAGTTAAAATGCGAAAATGGTGAAATTCTTCGAGTTAATTCAAATGAGTCAATAGTTCAATTGCCGTGATTTCTGTTATGTCTGCTCAGAAATGCTTGAGAAAATGATATAAAGCTTATCTTGCTTTTGTGTTGAATACTAAAGGTCTAGAGTTAAAATTGAATCAGTGCCTATGGTATGTGAGTTTCTTGATGTGTTTTCGGAAGAACTACCAGGTTTGCCTCCTATCAGAGAAGTTGAGTTTGGTATTGAATTGGTTCTGGATACGACACCCATTTCTATTGCTCCTTATAGAATGGCTCCAATAGAATTGAGAGAATTGAATGTTCAGTTATAGGAACTAACAGAGAAAGGCTTTGCAAGACCTAGTTGTTCACAATAGGGTGCACAAGTACTCTTTGTGAAAAAGAAATTGTGCATAGATTATCAACAGCTTAATAAGGTGACAATTAAGAATAAGTATCCACTTCCTAGAATTGACGATTTGTTTGATCAATTGAAGGGTGCTACTGTATTCTCCAAGATAGATTTGAGATCCAGATATTATTAGTTGTGAGTTAAAGAGTCAGACCTTACTTGGATAAATTTGTAGTTGTGGTCATTGATGATATCTTGATTTATTCTCATTATAAGACTGAGCATTCAGAGCATTTGAGAACAGATTTGCAGACTTTGAGAGATAATCAACTTTTTTGCCAAGTTTACCAAAAGTGAGTTCTGGTTATAGGAAGTTGGTTTTCTAGGACATATAGTCTCAGGTGAAGGTATTAGAGTTGATTCGAGCAAGATTTCAGCCATTGTTAATTGGAAGCCTCCCAGGAATGTATCAAAGGTCAGAAGTTTTCTTGATCTCGCCGGTTATTATAGACAATTTGTAGAGGGATTTTACATGATAGCTACTCCATTGACAAGATTTCTACAGAAAGATGTCAAGTTTGAATGGACTGAAAAGTGTAGCATAGTTTTGACAAGTTAAAGGCATTGTTGACTGAAGCTCCTATCTTAGTATAACCAGAACCAGGTAAAGAGTTTGTGATTTAGAGTGATGCATCCTTGAATGGACTAGGCTGTGTACTTATGTAGGAAGGAAAGGTAATTGCTTAGGCCTTTAGACAGCTAAAGCCACATGAGAAAATTATCCTATACATGATTTAGAACTAGCTACCATTGTATTTCCATTGAAAATCTAGAGACATCACTTGTATGGTGAGAAGTGCCAAATATTTACTGATCATAAAAGTTTGAAATACTTGATGACTTAGAAATATTTGAACTTGAGGCAAATAAGATGGTTAGAGTTGATTAAAGATTATGAACTAGTGTTCGATTATCACCCGGGTAAGGCAAACGTAGTTGCTGATGCTTTGAGTAGAAAATCTTTATTTGCATTAAGAGCTTTGAACACTAGTTTAACCTTATCGATGATGGTTCTATCTTAGCCGAATTAAGAGCTAAGCCAATGTTTCTTGAAGAAATTTGTGAAGCTTAGAAAGATGACAGTGAGTTGCAAGCCAAAAGAGCTCAGTGTGAGTCGGGTATAGAGTCAGATTTTCAGATCAGTTCTGACAGTTGTTTAATGTTCAGAAATCGGATATGTGTACCAAAGAATGATGAGCTTATTTGAAAGATTTTAGAAGAAACACATAGCAGTTCTTTGTCTATTCATCCAAGTAGTACAAAGATGTATAATGGTTTGAAGAAAATATATTGGTGGGTAGGAATGAAGAGAGATATCTCAAAGTTTGTTTCTAGATGCTTGATCTGTCAGTAAGTAAAAGCCAAACATCAGGTACCTTCAGGTTTATTGCGGCCTGTGTTAGTTCTTGAGTGGAAATGGGACTGAGTTGCCATGGACTTTGTGATAGGATTGTCGTTGACACTGAGAAAGAAAGATGCAGTATGGGTTGTAATTGATAAGCTAACAAAGTGGGCTCATTTTATTCCAGTTCGTATGGATTATTCACTTGACAAGTTGGCTAAGTTGTATATTTTAGAGATAGTCAGACTACATGGAGTATTGTTATCGATTATTTCAGATAGAGACCTGAGATTCACTTCGTGGTTTTAGAAGAAGTTACAGGAAGCTTTGGGCTCAAAGTTGCGTTTTAGTACAACTTTCCATCCTCAGACCGATGGTTAGTCAGAGAGAGTTATTTAGAAACTTGAGGATATGTTCAGGTGTTGTGTCTTAGAATTTCAAGGTAGCTGGGAGAAATATTTGTCGTTGGTAGAGTTTGCTTATAATAATAGTTACCAGTCAAGTTTGAAAATGGCACCTTATGAAGCTTTGTATGGATGTAAATGTTGCACACCTTTGTATTGGACAGATCTTAAAGAAAATTAGATTTATAGGGTTGATTTAGTTAATGAAACTGAAGAGAAAGTGAAAGTTATCAAAGATTGCTTGAAAGTAGCTTTAGATAGACCGAATTCTTATGCGAACTGAAAAAGAAAAGAGATTGAGTATTAAGTTGGTGACAAAGTGTTCTTGAAAGTATCCCCGTGGAAGAAAGTCTTTAGATTTGGCAAGAAAGGCAAACTAAGTCCACGTTTTATTGGACCGTTTGAGGTGGCTGAAAGAGTTGGACCATTGGTGTATCGGTTAGCTTTGCCACCAGAGTTAGAGAAGATTCATGATGTGTTCTATGTGTCCATGTTACGTTATTACCATTTTGATCCTTCACATGTGATTTCACAGACAAAGGTTGAGATTTAGTAAGATATGACTTATGGTGAAGAACCGGTAAGGATTTTAGCTCGAGAGGACAAGCAACTAAGGAACAAAAGTATTGCACTTGTAAAAGTATTATAGAATAGGCATGGGGTAGACGAGGCTACATGGGAGCCTGAAGAGGTTATACGAAAATAGTATCAAAATCTTTTCATAGGTACGATTTTCAAGGACGAAAATCCCTAAAAGGGGAGAGAAATGTATCATCCCGGAATAGGGCCTAAAAGGAATAGTGGTTGCAAAACCATGAATTTGAGATAGAAAATCTTAATTTATCGAGTGATTAGATGCATGTGTTAGGGTATCGATGGAAAATCTTATAGATAGCATGCTTAATTTGCCTACTAGGGCTTAATTGCAAAAGTTGATAAATATGAGTTTTAGATGCTAAAGTATTAAATTGAAGAGTATAATTGAAGTAGAGATCCTTAAATGGTAATTAAACCATTAGGTTTTCATGGACAAAAATGGACATACATAGATAAAAATAACTAAAGTTTTAATGAAGGGTATTTTAGTCATTTGGAAATTAAAAGATTAAAAAGGAAAAAAATGGAAAAATGTGCCCATCTCTTCATTAGGCCGAGATTTCAAGGGTTCTTCATAGCTAGGGTTTTTTCAAGCTTCCAAGCTTCATAGTAAGTGATTCCAAGCCCCGTTTTTAATGTTCTTTACGTTTTTGAAGTCCGAGTAACTTGATTTAGCTTATCCTAGCAATAATTTAACCTAAGGTTCATATTTGGAAAAGTACCCATAGGTGAAATATGTTTATTTTGATGTTTTATTGTATAATATGAAGCTTGAAATTATGTTAAATGACTTGAGCTAAGCGATTTTAAGCGAAAACGAGTAAAACGACATAATCGATAAAAATACCTAATGGTCATAAGTACATGTTAGAGTGGGAATGTGATGTTGGCGTAGGTAAAGAAATGATCAGCATGTCATAAAACATAAGAATTTGGGATAAAGTTTCATTTCAAAGGCTTGGGGCAAAAGTGTAAATATGCAAAAGTTTAAGGACAAAATCATAATTCTGTCAAGTTAGAGTTAAGGACTGTTTTGATAAATGTGAATATTAAATAAGTTAAATTTGCTATTATAGATCAAGAAGAACAAAATTCGGGGTTAGATCGAGGAAAGAAAAAGGTTGAGGACTAAATCAAAATATTTGATCGTATTTTGTATTGATGTAAGTTTGCGGTAAATGAATGCAATGCTTTATTATTTATAATTAATGATGTTATTTTTCAGCATCTATATATTTATTTTGTAAATTTATTCCTTGATGATTCAAGTAAGAATTGACGGAGAAATGATACTTAAAAGTTTCCGGTTGAACCTTAGAAATGTGTAGGATACAAATGTCATGACATTAGGGTTTAAGGATACCAAGTAAGACCATGCCAAGGCATGGCATTTGTAAGTTTTACAAGGCAAGAAAATCATGTAAGACCATGTCAAGACATGACATTGATAAACTACTATAAGGCAAAGATCCCATGTAAGACCATGCCAAGGCATGGCAATGGTGCGTTCATAAGGCAAGGATACCACGTAAGACCATGTCAAGACATGGCAATGGTAAGTTTAATTCCAAATGGTTCAACCAAAAATTCAAAGGGTGTACCAAAGGGAAGGTAAGATAAGTCCATGTTCGTAAGGTTCAGGTTATCTTGATAATTCATTTAGAATGTTGTTATTTATTTACATGCAAACTTACTAGGCTTTATGCTTACTCCCTTTCTTTCTCTCTTTTTTATAGTATTGGAAAGCCAACTTGGAAAATTGTAAGGACGTCAGAGATCGCCTCACACTATCAGCGAGCTATCTTAGTATTTTGTGACTAGAAATACTTTAAGTTATGGCATGTATAGGGACTTGACTATTTTGTGTGCATGTCCTTATGATATGATTAAAGAATGGCATGTGAATACTTGGTAATTATTAGCTTATGATATAGCTAAATAAGAACATATTTTGGTATTATGTATGCGTAAATGAGGTTTGATGCAAAGAAATTATGAAATAGTAAGAATTGGCCATGGAATAGTTAAGAAATAGTAGTAGTAATGTGGTTTTACAAAATCACTAACAATTTTAGAAATTGAATTAAATGGTGAATGAGACATAGAATTAAAGCTTATTGAGTCTATTTTCACAAGAAAGAAACAGAGAAAGCAAAGGAAGTCTATATTCTAAGATATTTAAATTTCTGTAAGACTGGTCCTGAGTGACTTTGTGATCCCCTGTTCCAACTTTGGAAAATAACTTGAAATTGTAGAAAAAGAATTATAAGTCAAAGTTTATATTTCTAGATTCATAAATTATTCTATTTTCATTATAAATAAATAGAAACATTATCTGATTTCTGTATAATGAATAATCTATTTTTAGTGAAAGAGGTCAGGTCCACTGAACTTCAAAATAGGGGAACATTTAATGAATAAACTTACTAATTGCCCAAACGAAAAATTCTGGAAAAATTATGGTAAGAATATATATGAGTCTAGTTTCTTGTAAAATTTATGGATTTAAATTTGAGTTTTGTAACTCGAGTTATAATTAATTAGTGATCGCTATGCAGATGGAAGTTTTATTATGAATAGTGAAATAAATTATTTTGATTTGTGTAAGTAATCGAAAATTTTTAATGCTCCCGGGTTGGTCCCGAACTGTTCCAATTGCATGTTTTAGGGCCTCAAGGCCCTTTTTAAGGATCTATTGAATGAATGTGAGCGAATTAATTAATTTTTTAAGTAGAATTTTTTTATTCCCCGAATAAGTAAAAAGTCTGGTAACGCCTTGTGCTCGACTCCGGCGACGGTCTCGGGTAAGGAGTGTTACATAAATAGTTATAGAACTTAAAAGTTGAGGTCTTTAATGAGTAAATAAGGCCTTATATGTGTGAATGGATGTACATGGAGAAGAAAAGTAAAAAAGTCGAAGTTGGTAGGGTTGGTATTTGATGACAAAAGCTAAATGAATAAAATAAAACAAATGGCCATCTTTCTTCTCCATCTTTTTCCACTAAAAATTAAGAGAAAAACCTCCATGGAAGCTTGAAATTTTCAGCACAATAAATCCTCTACATGTAAGTCATTTTGGTGTTAGTTTTTGTGGATTTTTATGCTTTTAGAACCCTTGAAGCTTAAGCTAGCTAAATAGGGGACTAATTTGCAATATGATTGAAAAGCTAGGGATTTGCCATGATAGCATGATAGTTATTTGTGAAGTTTAATGAAAGAAAAATGAAACCTTGCTGGGTAATAAAGAACTTTTGTTAAGGGACTTTTGATGAATTTATCAAATAGGGGCTAGATGGAGAAATTTGAAATTTTATGTTAAATGTATGAAATTTTGAAATGTATGAGTTGCTATAGGTTTATATAAGGTTCGGCTAGGCTTGTAAAGGGAGGAAATTGCATAAATTTAATTTTACGAGCTTAGGGACTAATTTGTAAATATGTGAAAGTTTAGGGGCAAAACTATAATTTTCCGAAGTATGGTTTTTGGATTGGTTTGAACAATGTGATGATTAAATAAGTGAAATTTACTTTTACAGATAAGAAAAACGGAGTCTGGGCCTAGACCGGGAAAGAGCAAGATCTTGGATTAAATCGAGTTAATTGTCCATATTTTGTATTGAAGTAAGTTTGTGTGTAAGTAATTCAGCCTTATGTTATTATGTATTTAGCGCTTTCATATTGCATGAAATGTATATATTTGTATCTATGGATTTGGTTAACGTTAACTCGATGACGATTCGACGAAGGTTTGGTACCTTGAAATCCCGGTTGAACCTTTGGAATAATTAGGATACAAATATCATGACATTAGGGTTATTTATGATCCCATGTAAGACCATGTCTGGGACATGGCATTGGCATTTTTATGCGATCCCATGTAAGATCATGTCTGGGACATGGCATTGACATGATATGAGACATCGTGTGAGACCATAGCTGGGCTATCGACTTCGATTTATGATTCCATGTAACACCATATCTAGGATCTGGCATTGGCATCTTACTATGTGTATGAGATTTCCTAGGTATCCTTTAGTATTCCAAGTGGTTCAATGGGTAATCCAAGGTTTTTGTCAAAGAGATGTCAAGGTACAATCATATTGAAAGGGACATGTATGTACATGAAGCTGATAAATATTGATATTATGAATCGATGAGACCTCGGTAAGAAGTGAATGAATGAATTATGATCATGAGTTTATCGTTCACTATGTAAAGAACATGATTTAAAATGCATCTATGATACTTGATGACATTGTGTTAAATTATATTGTGTTATGTATATTAGAATGTATGATTAATAATGTTAATTATTTACATGCAACCTACTAAGCTTTATGCTTACTCCCATTCCTTTTCATTTTCTTATAGTATCGCCAAGCTAGCTCAGGGATCGTAAAATGTTGGAGACGCGATCACACTATCAATTGGATCTTTTGGTATAATTTATCTCAACATTTTGAGTATGGCATGTATAGGGACTTGGTATTTTTGTTATATGTCATATTGGTCTAGCCAAATGTGTTAGCTTATAGTGATTGTTGATTTATTTTGTGCAGGGCCATGAGATATGGCTCATAATGATTATTGGGTTGTAAACCTATTCATCTATGTATGTATGTGCCAATTCCATTATGATATGGCTTATGGTTATTGATGATTGAATGTTGATGAATGTTATGTGTGTGTATAAGATGATATGAAAATGTATGCATGCAGGTCTAAGAAATATCGCTTATTTGTATATGTGTGTGGGTAAGATTTGATTTGCCATAATAGGGAGTCTTAAACAAGTATAATGTGAGGAGAAGTTGTCATGCATAAGTTATATTATTAGAGTTTAAGTATCATGGAAGCCATATATGTGTTTGAACAAATAAGAGTGGCAATTGGCTTGGAAAATAGTCTTAAAGTTCCCACATGGGTAGACACACGGACGTGTGTCTAAACCGTGTGTGACACACGGCTTGCCCCATAGGCATGTGATCCGGCTGTGTGTCCTTTGCACCCTAATGAATGCAAAATAGAATGTCTAATAGTAAACACATGGGTAGAGACACGGCCGTGTCTCTCAACCTTGTGAGAAACACAGCCTTAGAACATGGGCGTGTGCCCAGGCCGTGTGAAGCCTGCACCTGATTTTGGAATTTATTTGCCACACGGTCTAAGGACATGGGCGTGTGCCTTGGCTGTGTGACCACATTTTGTGCATGACGTCATAAAGAGAGAGTTACATGGGTTGAGGACACGCACGTGTCCCAAGCCACACAGGCGTGTGTGACCACTCGACCTACCCACACGGGCGTGTGACCCTCCAAAATGAGAAATTTTTTGTAAAGTTTGGAAAGTTCTCTATTTAGTCTCGAACCACCCCTAATGTATGTTTTGGGCCTCGTGGGCCCATATATGGGACAGTTTGTACATGTATGGATGAATCTGGTTTAAATGAAAATCTTATGGCCCGGTTTTGTTTGAATGTGTATGTTTAAGTTCGGTAACGCCTCGAATGCTGTCCCAGTGTTGAATACGAGTAAGGAGTGTTACACTTATTTTTTGGTACTCTAAAAAACAACAAAATGTTTCTCGATCTACGACTGAGGCTAAATATCGAGCTTAGCTACAGCTACAATGAAATTGCGTGGTTAGTTTCTCTGCTAACAGAGTTACACATTTGGTCTGTTGATCCTCCTACTGTTTGGTGTGATAGTTCCAGTGTAGTTACTATTGCAGAAAATACAGTGTTACACTCCAAATTTAAACATGTCAAACTTGACTTTTTTTTGTTCATGAAAGAGTGGCAAGTGGCTCTTTAGTTGTCGGTGAAGTACTCGCTTGTGACCAGGTCGTGGACATTCTTACTAAACCATTTTCTGTCTCTGCTTTTTCTCAATTTCGAAGTATACTTCTGGTATTACCTATTGAGAAGTTGGGTGAATGTTAGAGTATAGAGATTACTGGTATAAAGACTGTTAGTCTGTTATCATTCTGTTGATTTGTAACACCCCTATCTCGTATCCATCACCGGAGTACGGTTACGAGGTATTACCAATCAATTCACAACATATAAGATACATTTATCAAGCATAAAGTGTTCATTCTCATAAATTATTCAACACAATCACATTGTCCCTTATAAGGGCCTATAGGGTCTTAAACATGCTTTAGAAGTGGTTCGGGACTAAACCGATAAAATATGAAAATTTTGGAAACTTAGAAAAATTTTCAACCTTACAGGGGTCACATGCCCCTATAAATAGGCTGTGTGCCTCACACGGCTCCAGACACACCCGTGTCTCAGGCCGTGTGGAAACAGGCATACATACAGACTTGGGTCACACCGCCAACCACACGCCTATGTGTCTAGCCAGTGTGCCCTTCGAAGTGGCCACATATTCGGGCCTTCGTGCCTAGCAGGCTTCATGCCGGTGATGTGTATTCAGGCCTTCGTGCCTAGCAGGCTTCGTGCTAGTGATGTGTATTCGGGCCTTCGTGCCTAGCAGGCTTAATGCCGGTGAAATGATATGTTATGTGAAGCCGGTGTTCCTTGTAAGATAAGGGTTTAGCAGAATGTTAAAGATGAAATGATAGTGTATTGTGTCATGCTTATATGGCCTAATGGAAGTATAACATGTTGGTAAATATGCAATGTGCTTTTATAATCGAATGATAAGTTTGAAATGAATGTGAGTCAAATGTTATGCACAAGCTATCAAATGTTAAATGGGAAAATAAGATGAAAGAAAAGTGTTTGAGATGTATAATTATATACGTTCGAATGATGTTAGTACTCAATTGATATGAATATGTTATATGGAACTTGTTGATTTGATTAATTGGGCCTTTGAACTTAGCAGACTATAATCTTGGTAAGATACTATTCGAGCTTTCGAGCCTAGCAGGCTATAAAGCCGGTGAAATGATATCGGGCCTCGAGCCTAGTAGGCGAAATGCAGGTGATTTGAGAAAAGCCTATGACTAAGGTACCTCGTGCTAGATTGTCAAATGAATACATTTAATACGTAAGTGGGCCAGGTACGCAGTATGTACTCAAATGTGAGTTTGATTTGAAGTGAATCATAAGTGAGTAATGTGATACGTACGTGAATAAATGTTAAAACTATACCTATGATCATGATACACCTGGTCAGGGTGTGAAAGTATGTGAGGGTATTTGATTTAAATATGTTATATGAATTCAGATTAAGTGTGATAAGAATGCTGAACGTGCATTATGTGCTTGTGTATATTCGGCCAGATGGCAATATCCCTAGAATTTGGCCTCTTAAGAAATTAAATAATCGAAGTATAATTGCGTTTATTTGTTTGCATTGCTTAAGACTTACTAAGCTGTCATGTCTAGACCGTGTGTGACACACGGCTTGCCCCATAGGCGTGTGATCCGGCTGTGTGTCCTTTGCACCCTAATGAATGCAAAATAGAATGTCTAATAGTAAACACATGGGTAGAGACACAGCCGTGTCTCTCAACCTTGTGAGAAACACGGCCTTAGAACATGGGCGTGTGCCCAGGCCGTGTGAAGCCTACACCTGATTTTGGAATTTATTTGCCACACGGTCTAAGGACATGGGCGTGTGCCTTGGCTGTGTGACCACATTTTGTGCATGACGTCATAAAGAGAGAGTTACATGGGTTGAGGACACGTACGTGTCCCAAGCCACACAGGCGTGTTGACCACTCGACCTGCCCATACGGGCGTGTAACCCTCCAAAATGAGAAAATTTTTTGTAAAAGTTTGGAAAGTTCTCGGTTTAGTCTCGAACCACCCTTAATGTATGTTTTGGGCATCGTGGCCCATATATGGGACAGTTTGTACATGTATGGATGAATTTGATTTAAATGAAAATCTTATGGCCCGATTTGCTTGAATGTGTATGTTTAAGTTCGGTAACGCCTCGAACCCTTCCCAGTGTTGGATACGGGTAAGGAGTGTTACACTTATTTTTTGGTGCTCCAAAAAACAACAAAATGTTTCTCGATCTACGACTGAGGCTAAATATCAAAGCTTAGCTGCAGCTACCAATGAAATTGCGATGTTAGATTTCTGCTAACAGATTACACATTTGGTCTGTTGATCCTCCTACTGTTTGGTGTGATAGTTCCAGTGTAGTTACTATTGCAGAAAATACGGTGTTACACTCCAAATTCAAACATGTCAAACTTGACTTTTTTTTTGTTCATGAAAGAGTGGCAAGTGGCTCTTTAGTTGTCGGTGAAGAACTCGCTTGTGACCAGGTCGCGGACGTTCATACTAAACCATTGTCTGTCTCTACTTTTTCTCAATTTCGAAGTATACTTCTAGTCTTACCTATTGAGAAGTTGGTGAATGCTAGAGTATAGAGATTATTGGTATAAAGACTGTTACTCTGTTATCATTCTGTTGATTTGTAACACCCCTAACTCGTATCCATCGCCGAAGTACGGTTACGAGGTATTACCAATCAATTCACAACATATAACATACATTTATCAAGCATAAAGTGTTCATTCTATAAATTATTCAACACAATCACATTGTCCCTTATAAGGGCCTATAGGGCTTAAACATGCTTTAGAATGGTTCGGGACTAAACCGATAAAATATGAAAATTTTGGAAACTTAGAAAAATTTTCAACCTTACAGGGTCACATGCCCGTGTAAATAGGCTGTGTGCCTCACACGGCTCCAGACACACCCGTGTCTCAGGCCGTGTGGAAACAGGGCATACATACTGACTTGGGTCACACGGCCATGTGTCTAGCCAGTGTGCCCTTCGAAGTGGCCACACATGCCCGTGTGCCAGTTTGTATGCTAGGCCGTGCCAAAAATGTAGGGTATACTGACTTATGCAACGTGGCCAAGTCTCACGCCCGTGTGCTAGGCCGTGTACCAATCAGGGAGTATACTGACTTGTACCACCGGCCAGTCACACTGTAATGTCCCGAATTTGGGCCTAGAAGTATTGGGCCTTGAGTATGGGCCCATAAAGAGATTGTATATAGGTATTTAATTGTGCGAGGAAGTGACACAATAAAAGGTATGCTCAAGTGGCTAATGGCCCTGAGAAGTGTTGGAGAAATCTTGGGTTCAAACTTGGGCTTTAGCAAAAATTTTGGTTTTAAGTGAATAAAACCCTAGATGCTTGGATGATAGCCTTTTAAATTATTGTGTTAAATAAATGACACAAGGAAGAATATGGTCTAGTGGTTGGGGCGTCATTAAGGTTGCAAAGGAGCTTGGGTTCAAGTCTTGGCTCTTGCAATTTATTTTGGTTTTTCTTTTAAAGGGATCTGGACTTTGGCATATAGACTTTATAATTTATTGAGGATATTTTGTGACACATGGGAGGTTGTGGTAGGGAGGCAAGTGGCATGTGAGCATGTGAGCATGTGAGAAGGGTTTGAAAAGGGTTTTTCTCAAATTTTAATTTGAAATTTATCAATGAAACTTGACTTGTTTCTGCAAAGATGTTACTGGAAGTGTGGCACACCGAGTCTTCGGCACCAAATCTGTAAGTTCTCTAACTGTGACAGCCCTAATTTGGCCCTAGTCGGAAAGTGCTTTCGGGATCACAAAACTGAGTCACAGAAATAATTAAATGTTATACTCTGTGTTTATTATATGTGAAAGTGCATGTGTGAAAATTCATGCTTTGATTTTGTCATTTGAGAGTAAAATTATGAAATAGGACCTATGTGAAAATTTCTGAAAATGCTATAGGCCAAATTGTAGTGGGCAAATAATTTGTAGTGTAAAATGGGAGGATTTGCATGTCAAAATCCCCATTTTATGTGTAATGGCCGGCCATGATGTTGGTGGGAAGCAACATGTGCATTAGATAATAATAATTTAAGACATGAAGTTATGGTACTAATTGATATGTGCCATTTTATGTCATAAAATAGAGACTAAAAATAACAAAATGATGGAAGGGAAAAGTTTGTCCATCCTTGTTCATGGTAGCCAAAATAGAAGAGAAAGGAGAGGAAAAGAGCTCTTGAATGTTCAGTCACTTGGGGAAGAAAATCCAAGGTGAGTTCATGGTGCTTTGCTTCTATTTTGATGTTCATGGGTTTTTCTTGTTTCTACCTTAACCCGTGAAGCATATTTTTGATTTTTGGTTGTGTTGTGAGCATTCGGTCATGAATGGAAATGAGAGAAATGGTTGTTGTTTCATGTTCTTTTGATAAAAAATGGAGAATAGATGAAGTTGAGCCAAGCAAATGAGCATGCATGTGCCTTAGATGCTAAGGGGGGAAAATCGGCTAACATGTTGTGTGTATTATGGCCGAATGTGAACTTGGATAATATTGGGTAATGTTGTTCTTTAAAATGATGAAAGGAAGATTATGCTTAAGTGAAGTTATAGGTATGTGATGACTGATTTGTGATATGCATGTTTAAATAACATGCATGCAAGGTATGTGTGAAAGAGTGAATTGGTAATAAATCTGCTTGGGACAGCAGCAGTAACGTGATTTTGGAAAATCACTATAAATTGTGGCAGATGAGTTAGAAGCTTAATAAATTATGTAATTAAAGCTAAATGAGTCTAGTTTCTTATAAAAGAAACCGTGTAAGCAAAAAAATTTCCGATGATAGATATTTGAAGTGATGTGGGACAGGGTCAGAATGCTTCTAGATCCTCTGTTCTGTTTTTATAAAATCATTATAAATTGTAAAAAAATGGTTATAAGATGAAGTTTATATTCTTAGACTCCTTAATGAGTATAGTTTCAAATGAAATAAACGAGAACATATTTTGAATTCTGTACAATGAGAAATTTGATTCGTAGTGAAGAGTGGTCAGATTAGTCAAGCAGTGAAATAAGGGAAAATTTAATAAAAATCTGGTATTTATTGACCAGACCAAAAATCCTGAAAATTTTATGGGTAAAATATATATGGGTCTATTTTCATTGAAAATTAACCGCACTTGATTTGGAGTTTCGTAGCTCAGTTATAAATGATTTAGTGACTGTTGCTCAGGAAGACAGCTTGCAGTGAAATTATGATTATGTGGTAAACATTGACAAAAATTTGTTAATGAGTTGCTTGTTGATTTCTTATAAGCTTACTATGATCAGTAGGTGTGAAATTTGAATATATATATTATATTTTGAAAGTGATGCTTGAATAGTCGAATAATGACTAGTTTAAAATCTTTAATTTTAAGCTCAAGAGCATAGACGGGCAAATTCGGATAAGAGAAAAGAGAAAGTAATCGAATAGCCGTTGTAATCGTTCGGCAACATTCGAGGTAAGTTCTTAAGTGTTTAAGCTTGATTCCTTTTTATATGCCCAAGAGTTAAATTAATATGGTAAAGGGAATGTAAATTTTATTTAGTTAATGTGCCGAATATGTAATGATTTAAGGCTATAAGCCGATTATGGCTATTATGCTTAAGTTGAATTGGATTTGGAAATTTGATGTACTAAATGAGTGTTACAATGAATAAACTATGCCGCATATGTGCTGGTGGAGATATCACGATTTGTGATTATTAAATACTTAAAGGAAACCATGATGTGTATAAAATTATTATTATTAGTCCTTTGTGGTAGCCGAATATGGCTTGGCACTAAAGTGATTAAATGTGAACTACGATGAGGTAAACCATTAAAAGTGTGGGTGCTATAAGACTATGGCCTAATACGATATGTGGATTCGTTCCGTAAAGTAAATTATTTAGGTATGCGATATGTACTTAGGCATGTTAAATCGATTGGAATTGAATCATGAATGTGAATTGAGAAGCATAGGTAAAAATGCCTATGACATATATGTGAGTAAGGGTAAAACCATGTAAATTATCGATAAGGATGGGCTATGTGCGGAACCATCTTATAATTGCTAATTTGAAAGGTTGTGTGCGAATCAGTGAGCAATATGTATATATTAGATGAATCGTGACCTTTTGGTTCTACTTGAACTAAGTTGCGCGATAAATAATTTATGCATATGACTTATAGTCGAATGGTTACTATGGGTTAAGTTTGAATGGTGAAATGGAAATGTGATATGTTGAATGAGATGCGTTAATATATGATTAAATATGCATGATATTTGATGTGTATCCGGGCTTAAAGACCCGCAGGCTTCGTGCTGGTAAAATATCTGGGTTAAATCCCGCAGGCTTCGTGCTAGTATTATATCAAGGATAAATCTCGCAGGCCTAGTGCTGGTATTATATTCGGGCCTTCGTGCCTAGCAGGATTCTTGCCGGTGATGTATATTCGGGCCTTCGTGCCTAGCAGGCTTCGTGCCGGTGATGTGTATTTGGGCCTTCGTGCCAAGCAGGCTTCGTGCCGGTGATGTGTATTCGGGCCTTAGTGCCTAGCAGGCTTCATGCCAGTGATGTGTATTCGGCCTTCGTGCCTAGCAGGCTTCGTGCCAGTGATGTGTATTCGGGCCTTCGTGCCTAGCACGCATAATGCTGGTGAAATGATATGTTATGTGAAGTTGGTGTTCCTTGTAAGATAAGGGTTTAGCTGAATGTTAAAGATGAAATGATAGTGTATTGTATCATGCTTATATGGCCTAATGGCAAGTATAACATGTTGGTAAATATGCAATGTGCTTTTATAATCGAATGATAAGTTTGAAATGAATGTGAGTCAAATGTTATGCATAAGCTATCAAATGTTAAGTATGAAAATGAGATGAAAGAAAAGTGTTTGAGATGTATAATTATATATGTTCGAATGATGTTAGTACTCAATTGATATGAATATGTTATATGGAACTTGTTGATTTTATTATTCGGGCCTTTGAGCTTAGCAGACTATAATGTCGGTAAGATGCTATTCGGGCTTTCGAGCCTAGCAGGCTATAAAGCTGGTGAAATGATATCGGGCCTCGAGCCTAGTAGGCGAAATACCGGTGATTTGAGAAAAGCCTATGACTAAGGTACCTCATGCTAGATTGTCAAATGAATACATTTAATACGTAAAGTGGGCCAGGTACGCAGTATGTACTCAGATGTGAGTTTGATTTGAAGTGAATCATAAGTGAGTAATGTGATACGTACGTGAATAAATGTTAAAACTATACCTATGATCATGATACACCTAGTCAGGGTGTGAAAGTATGTGAGGGTATTTGATTTAAATATGTTATATGAATTCAGATTAAGTGTGATAAGAATGCTGAACGTGCATTATGTGCTTGTGTATATTCGGCCAGATGGCAATATCCCTAGAATCTGGCCTATTAAGAAATTAAATAATCGAAGTATAATTGCATTTATTTGTTTGCATTGCTTAAGACTTACTAAGCTTATGAAAGCTTACTCTATTGTTACATTTCTCTGTTTTATAGATTGTTGACTTCAGTTACCTGCTCGGGTTGGAGTTCGCCGGAGATATTATCACACTGTCGAGCTCACATTATCAGTGTAAGTAAATCCTAGTATTTCAAGTCTATGGCATGTATAGGGTTTTAATGTTTTGGACCTCGTAAGCTCATATATGGGATAGATTGCATGTGAAAAGAAAAGTTTTAAATTGATTGAAATTTTTCAGCACGGTTTTTGTGTGATTAACTGAGTTTAAGCCGGGTAACACCTCGAACCCTGTTCCGGTGAGGGATACGGGCGAGGGGTGTTACACTAACTCTGTTTACTGTTATAGATTGAAATGCTATATTGAGAAACTACCATAGATAGTAGCACTATACTGGAACTCTCTAGTTAGAGTAAACTGTAACGCTTGAATTTAGATTTAGTATTTATTTGGTGTGTGTTCTGGAAATGTAGAAATTGTTTGCATGTGAAATCTATCCCCTCCGATGGATAAATGTTTTGGGTGTATGTTAGTATTATTAGTATCAGAGTGCACAGCGGAGGTGTGGTGGTGTAGTCTGAGAGTGGGAAATTTCCAGGACGAAATTTCTTTCAGGGGGATAGAATTGTAACACCCCGAATTTGGGCCTAGAAGTATTGAGCCTTGAGTGTGGGTCCGTAAGGAGGTTATATATAGGTATTTAATTGTGCAATGAAATGGCACAATTAAATGTCTGCTTTAGTGGTTAATGGCCCTGAGAAGTGTTGGAGAAATCTTGGGTTCAAACCTGGGCTTTAGCAAAAATTTTGGAATAAAGTGAAAAAAAAACCTAGATGCTTGGATGAGGGCCTTTTAAATTATTGTGTTAAATAAATAACACAAGGAAGCTTGTAGTCTAGTGGTTGTGGCATCATTAAGGTTGCAAGGGAGCCTCGATTCAAGTCTTGGCTCTTACAATTCATTTTGGTTTTTCTCTTAAGTGAATCTGGACGCTGGCACATATGTCTTAAAGTTAATTATGGACGTTTTTAACACAGAAAGAGCCTGTGGTGGAGTGGCAAGGTGGCGTGTTGTGCTACTGTGAGGTCTAAGGTTCAAGTCTTAGGATGCGCAATGGAGTATTTATTTTGCTATTTGAGCGGTGTAGGAGGTGGAGTTGGACTGAAACTCTGTGGTTGAAGTGATCATAAGAATGAGGAATTTTCCTATTGGTTGGGAGTAATCCCACATCAGGAAGCTAACATAAGAGGGGATGCGAAGTTGGCTTTAAATAGAGAGAACCATGAGAAGAGTAGAAGTACCTTTCTTGGCTGATCCCTTTCGCTTTATGGCGTGCTCGATTGGGTTAGGCGTCGGCTAAGAGTGCTGGAGTGTGGATTAACTCCAGTCTCCAATCAGGTGTGTATTTTCTCGCTACTCTAGCTGTAGGATGGCTACTTCGGGCCGCGATGGGCCGAAAGGGGTCATGTGGGCCCAATTGGATAAGTTGTTTGATTGTGTAGTAAATATTGGACTAGGCTAGGTGAATCTCATATTTGTGGCTAGATTTGGGCTAAAAGGGCCACACGAGCGTATGGGCCCATTTGGGCTGAGAATAGGCTTTAGGTCCATTCGTATTGTTATCCCTGTTTAGAATACTTACTTTACCAAATTATTGAAATGCCCTCAATTTGTAAAATTACCAAAGTACCCTCGATTTACAGAATTACCGTTTTACCCTCGATTTATAAATTACCATTTTACCCTCGATTTATAAAATTACCGTTTTACTTTCAATTTACAGAATTACCATTTTACCCTCGATTTATAGAATTACCTTTTACCCTCGATTTATAGAATTACCATTTTACACTCGATTTACAAAATTACTGAAATACCCTTGGTTTACAAAATTACCAAAATACCACTGATTTGTGAAATTATCGAAATACTCTCGATTTGTAAAATATCGAAATACCCCTGTAGCGTAGAATTATCGAAATACCCCTATAGGGTAAAGTTACTAAAATACCCCTGTAGGGTAGAATTACTGAAATAACCCTGTAGGGTAGAATTACCGAAACACCCCTGTAGGGTAGAATTACTGAAATACCCCTATAGGGTAGAATTACCGAAATACCCTTGTAGGGTAGAAATACCGAAATACCCCTGTAGGGTAGAATTACTGAAATAACCCTGTAGGGTAGAATTATCGAAATACCCCTGTAGGGTAGAATTACCGAAATACCCCTGTATGGTAGAATTACTGAATATCTTGTAGGGTAGAATTACCGAAATACCCCTGTAGGGTAGAATTACTGAAATACCCCTGTAGGGTAGAATTACCGAAATACCCTTATAGGGTAGATGTAACACCCCAAACATGGCCCAGACGTTATGGCCAGATCTGACGTGTCACATAGACTTACGACTTAGTATGCATTCGCTGGTTTAAGTGATTGGGGTGGTCTTTGTAAAAATAGCGGTTGAATGAAAAGCCGGTTTATCAATCTTTAAGCTATCCATTTGTTGTGCTTGTTGAGTCTTGAAAACGTTCATTAATTTTGAAAACCCGCGCAGCCTAACACTAGCAGTTTCGTCATAGTATAAATATAATCAGAAAATAAAACCATAACGGAAAAAAGAAATTTAAATAGCGGCCTTATTACAACTTAAAACCCAAAATTAAATCAGAATATAAAAATAATAAAAATAAACTAACTTAGAAAAACCAACTTTGCAGATGATGTGGCCACTCCGAATCCCTCACAGCTCCAAGCCCACTATGGTTGGGGATTTCCTGCAGAGATGAAAATAAAGGGTGAGTTCGGTAAACTCAGTGTGTAACATAACCCAACCATAGCCCAAAATAGATCAAACCTCAGAGTCAGACTTATCTGGGCCTTGGCCCAGTACAGAAATCAGAATGAAACCCATAGGCCCATAGCAGATACAGAACAAATATATCACGAATGCAAAAATCCCAACCCAGAGCCATCCATAACACCCCCGTACCAGCCTTGCACCATGTGGGGAGACTACTCGACCCATCCAACCGCTACACACCACAGAAATTGCAGCGAGGCTACTAGATATTGTGACGAAGTCACTAGATATAGATATTGTAGCTAGGCCACCAGAACAGATATATATATGTGGCGAAGCCACCAGATTGCAGCGAGGCTGCCAGATATTGTGACGAAGTCCCCAGAACAGATATATGTAGAGAGGCCACCTGATTGCAGCGAGGCTACCAGAACGTTTCCTCCATCAATATAAACCCATGTCCCATGCAACATAAATAATATGTCATGGCATACGTATACAGAAACAGAACATCAAGCTTTTTAGAAAAAAATAACCCTAGGGGTAAAATCATAATTTTGCATGCATAAGAGTATTTCAGTAATTATTACCTATTGCTAAGGTTTCATGCTCATTCTAACGTTTACCAAGTAATCAGAAGTACTTACCTCGTCTTTTTACCAAAGTGGGCCCATTGGCCCATTGGCCCGTTTTCGGCCCATTAAGCCCGAAAATACCGTTGTGCACGAAAATGCACACTCTGCACTCTAATCATCCAAATGCACCATATTCATTAACAACTGTCTCACGAGCACTCGCACGTTCGCGATTCACAAAATACCAACGTTTTGATATTTCGACTTTTACCGATTCAGTTTAAGGGAGGGTGTCGTTTACACACCTGGTTGATAACGATTGATGACGATATCTCCCACGCGATAATCCTACAATCGATCACTAACACATTAGACTTACGAATTAACGATAACTAACATAAATCCACGTCAACTAACCCAATCATCACACAAGTTAGCCATTTACGCACGAGAGGAAAAATTGTCATTTTACCCTCCAGAGTAAATCGGTAGTCCTAGCCTACAGGGGTATTTTAGTAATTCCACAACTTATCCACTTGGGCCTCCGGACCCATTGGGACCACTTGGCCCATTTCAGCCCATCGCGGCCCGAAATAGCTATCCTACTGCTAGAGTAATGAGAAATACACACCTGTTAGGAGACTATAGTTAATCCGCGCTCCAAACACTCTTAGCTGACGCCCAACCCAAACGAGCACGTCACAAAGCGAAAGGGATCAGCCAAGAAGGGTATGCCTACTCTCCTCATGGCTTGCTCTATTTAAAGCCAGCTCTCCATCTACTTTTATGTTAGCTTCCCGATGTGGGATCCTCCATCACCAGAGTTTAAAACCACACCAACTCTTGCAGTCCCAACATAGAAAAATAATCAACCTTTGTGTGCCAAGGGGTTCGAACCAAAGTCCTCTCACATGCCAACTCACGCCACCACCACTAGGCCATCAACTCATTTGTGTCATAAATCCAACACATTAAACTTTAAAGTGCACCTACTTGCTTCCAATTTATTGAAAAGAAAAACCAAAATATATTGCAAGAGCCAATACTTGAACCTTGGACCCCTTGCTTCCTCTATGGCGTCACTTCCTTGTCCCATAAGTGGCGCCACCTTGCCACTACACCACACTCCTTTTTGTGTCATCTTTTACCCCTTTACTCTTAAAAGCCCAAACGCCAATTGCATCATCTGTTCATAAAATTAAAATTCCGAGGACTACCACGGATTTAACTTAAGTTTGGGCCTTCCAAAGGCCCACTAACCTACTAAAATATATATTTTAACCAACCAGAACACACACAAATTTTAAAAATCACAGAAACACAAAAAACCTAAAAATTAGGGCGTTACAACTCTACCCTCCTTAAAGAAATTTCGTCCTCGAAATTTTACCTGAATCAAACAGATGAGGATATTGTTGACGCATCTCCACTTCTAGCTCCCAAGTAGCTTCCTCTCTGCCATGATTACGCCACAGCACCTTTACTAGCGAAACTGATTTCCTCCTCAAAATCTTAACATCTCGATCCAAAATCTGCACAGGCTCTTCCTCAAAGTTCAAGTCTGTTTGGACCTTGACCTCTGCAACCGGCACAACCTGAGTAGGGTCAGAACGATACCGCCTTAACATGGAGACGTGAAAGACATCATGAATCCTATTCAACTCTGGAGGTAGCTCCAACTGATAAGCCACTGGACCCACTCGCTTAAGAATCCGATAAGGCCCAATGAACCGCGGACTTAACTTGCCTTTCCTCCCAAACCTTAATATTTTATTCCAAGGCGAAACCTTCAAGAAGACCATATCACCCACAAAGTACTCAATTTCCTTGCGCTTCAAATCTGCATATGACTTCTGTCTATCAAATGCTTCCTTCAACCGGTCTCTAATCAACTTGAACTTATCCTCAGTATCTGCCACCAACTTAGGTCCAAGAACCTGTCGTTCACCCAACTCGATCCAACAACTAGGTGTACGACATCTTCGCCCATACAGTGCCTCATAAGGAGCCATTCGAATACTTGCCTGATAACTGTTGTTGTATGCAAACTCTGCCAACAGTAAGTAATCCTCTCAACTGCCTCGAAAGTCGATAACGCATCCCCTCAACATGTCTTCCAGAATCTGAATAACCCTTTTCGACTGACCATCAGTCTGAGGATGAAAGGCTGTACTAAAGTTCAACTGCGTACCCAATGCCTCATGTAACTTTTGCCAAAACTGAGATGTGAATCTAGGATCTCGATCAGAAATAATCGACACTGGCACTCCGTGAAGTAGCACTATTTCTGCCACATAGAATTTGGCTAACTTCTGAAGTGAATAATTAGTGCGGACAGGTATGAAATGAGCAGATTTGGTCAACCTATCCATAATGACCCAAATCGAGTCCTTCGACGGTGTCAAGGGTAACGTACTCACAAAATCCATGGTTACCCTTCCCACTTCCAAAGTGGTACTTTCACTGGCTGCAAAGTCTGGAAGGTAATTGCTGTTCAGCTTTCACTTGCTAACAAGTCAAACATTTTCCCACAACTTCCGTTACCTCTCGCTTCAATCCAGGCCACCAATACAACTCCTTTAAGTCGCGATACATTTTACTCCCTCTAGGATGCACAGCACACAGACCTCCATGAGCTTCTTTCAAAATTTCTTGCCTCAAGTCAGAGTCCTTCGGAATACAAACTCTACCTCGGTAACACAGAACTCCCTCACTGTTCAGTCGAACTTAGAAGTATCCCCATTCTTAACCTGCCGAAATCTGAGAAACCAATGACTCATCCCTCGACTATTTTTCCTTAATCTCATCCACCTAGGTCGGCCTAACTTGTAGTTTTGCTAATAGATTACCGTCATTATACAGACTCAAACGAGCAAACAAGGCTCTCAGATCAAATACAGTTCTACGACTTAGGGCATCAACCACCACACTAGCTTTGTCTGGGTGATACTCAATCACGCAGTCATAATCCTTAAGCAACTCTATCCATCTTCGCTGCCTAAGGTTCAGCTCCTTCTGAGTTAGCAAGTACTTAAGACTCTTATGATCTGTGTATATAATACACCTTTCTCCGTACAGGTAATGTCTCCAAATCTTAAGCGCAAAGATTACCGCTGCCAACTCCAGATCATGAGTAGGATAGTTAACTTCATGTGGTTTAAGCTGTCGTGATGCATAAGCAACCACTTTACCCTCTTGCATCAGCACACAGCCCAACCCTACATGTGATGCATCACTGCATACGGTAAAATCTTTTCCAGACTCCGGCTGAATCAGTACAGGTGCCTCGGTCAAAACTTTCTTCAGCTTCTCAAAAGATTCCTGTTTTTCTCAGTCCAAACAAACGGTACTCCCTTCCTTATAAGCTTTGTCAAAGGCGCTGCCATCACAGAAAATCCTTCCACAAACCTTCTATAGTACCCAGCTAAACCCAGAAAAGTTTGTTCAACTGCCGATAATCGATGCACATCCGCATTGACCCATCTTTCTTCTTTACGAACAATACTGGTGCTTCCCACGGAGACACACTTGGTCTAATGAAGCCTCTATCCAATAACTCTTGAATTTGGGCTTTCAGCTCCACCAACTCATTCAGTGCCATCCTATAATGTGCAATGGACACCGGTGCCATTCCAGGCAATAAGTCGATTCCAAACTCAACCTCTCGTTCGGGGGCAAACCCGGAAGCTCCTCTAGAAAAACATCTTGAAAATCTTTGACGGTTCTAACTTTATCCATTGTTAGATCCTCAGTTTCCGATTGGCTTACAAATGCCAAATAAGCCTCACATCTCTTTCGAATCCACTTCTCGGCTCTCAATCCCGACACCACATTAGACAGATAATCCCTACGCTCGCCTATCACCAAAACCTCCTCATCCTTTGCGGTCTTTAACATTATTCACTTAGCAGCACAATCAGAGTAGCCCTATGCTAAACAAGCCAATCCATTCCCAAAATGAGATCGAATTCTCCGAAAGGTAGCTCTATCAAATCTCCAGAGAAAACTTTTCATTAAGTTTCTATAGGCACATCTCTATACAGTTTATCTACCCTAATCGAGTGACCCAAAGGACTTAGTACAAATACCCCACTCATGGTCTCCTCATAGCGCACACCCAGCGACCCAGATATAGCACAAGCAACATATGAATGGGTAGATCCAACATCTATCAACGCAGTGTATAGCATACTGGAAATAAAAACGTACCAGTTATGACGTTAGGTGCATCACCCTCCTCTCGCGACGAGCTGCATACACCAACGTCGGCTGACGAGCCTCAGCAAATCAGCACCCCTGCCAGGCGCTCCTCTTCCTCAACCGTTTCCATTACCACTTCTGCCTTGCCCACGTCCTCTCGAAAACTGTGGTCTACCCCTCACTGGTTGAGCGACCCTCTGCTCTAAAACTTGAACCTGATCTGGTTCTTGGGGACAATCCTTAACCCTATGCTCCATAGATCCGCATCGGAAACAAGCACCAAACGTTTCTGACACTCGCTCATATGCATCTTCCCACAATTCTTACAACCCTGCGGTCTATCAGCATTCATCGGTACTACTCGAACTGGCTCCATTACCCTTGCTCTTTTAACATTCCTGTTCATACCACCTGAAAGTCCTGAATCTCTCCTAAAACGGTTCCTATCTTTCTCACAATTCTGTCTTTCTGTATGCTTCACTTCTCAACTATCTTAGCTTTCTCCACTAAAGTAGCGAAGTTACGCTCCCTCTGCAGAGCAATCAGCACCCTAAGTCATCTATCAGACCATCCTCTAAGCGTACGCTACGCTCATACTCTGTAGCGACAATCCCAGAAGCGTACCGGCTCAGTCTCAGAAACTCAGACTCATACTCAGCCACTGACTTACTCCCTTGGAACAGGTTTAGAAATTCTTTCCGGCAAGCGTCCACGTAACTAGCCCCAACATACTTTTCTTTGAAGGTTGTCTTAAACAGCTCCCAAGTCACACTGTCAGCAGAGTTCCATCTCTCACCGTGAGCCACCACTGATAAGCTTCATTCCTGAGTAACAATATGGCTCCCTTCAGCTTCTGCTCCACAGAGCAGTCCAGATCATCCATAATTTACTCTGTGGCTTCTAACAAATACTCAGCCACATTCGGAGCTACACAGATACGCCCCTAAATATCTCTGCTCCATTAGCCTGGAGTCACTCAGAAACAGACCCCCGACTCGTACTTACCCTAGCAACCTTTTCCAAAACTCGGAGCATTGCCTGGGATAGAGCATCGTCCCCAGCACATCGATCATGAGACTCTACCTCCGTTGCCGGTGGTACCGGTGCATCTGCTACCAGCACATGTCCTGAAGATGAAGATTCAGCCTGAGCATTACCTCGGCCACGTCCACGGCCTCTTCTACCAGCTACTCGTGTACTTATTTGTATTATCTGATTAAGAATTTTATGAATTAGTTTAATATTTCAGTGTTTATTAAAGATGTCTTATGAATAACAGTAATTTAGAGTTTGAGTTTGTTTCCTTTTGTGGTAGCCTAGCTACAGTCTCAGTCTACTTATCAGAGTTTCTATAGTTCCAGTGTTACCCTAACTAAAGTACCATGATAAAGTTTTGTACAAGCATATAACAGATATTTCAGAAACAATCAGAAAGGCTCAGAAAACTTACAGACTTGGGCCAGAGATTCGGTGTGCCACCTTCTAAAAAAAACCTAATTTTAGAAAACCGATTTTAATCTTTAAAATCATCTATTTGTAAAGAGAAAATATTGGAAAGATTCTCGAAAACAATTTATAATCAAGTTCCAAAAAAAAAAGATTTTCAAA
Source organism: Gossypium hirsutum (assembly GCF_007990345.1). Lineage (NCBI taxonomy): Eukaryota > Viridiplantae > Streptophyta > Magnoliopsida > Malvales > Malvaceae > Gossypium > Gossypium hirsutum. The sequence continues at coordinate 61,736,896 of NC_053428.1, forward strand.
AACCTTTATTCAGTGTTTCTTTACAAACTCCCATTTTTAGACCCGTTTCACAGTCGAGTTATTGCAACTTGGCTCTGATACCATTAAATGTAACACCCCAAACCCGGCCCAAACGTTATGGCCAGATCTGACGTGTCACATGGACTTACGACTTAGTATGCCTTCGCTGGTTTAAGTGATTGGGGTAGTCTTTGTAAAAATAGCTTTTGAATGAAAAGCCAGTTTATCAATCTTTAGGCTATCCATTTGTTGTGATTGTTGAGTCTTGAAAACGTTCATTAATTTTGAACACCCGCGCATCCTAACACTCGCAGTTTCGTCATAGTATAAATATAATCAGAAAATAAAACCATCGCGAAAAAAGAAATTTAAATAGCGATCTTATTACAACTTAAAACCCAAAATTAAATCAGAATATAAAAATAATAAAAAAAACTAACTTAGAAAAACCAACTTTGCAGATGATGTGGCCACTCTGAATCCCTCACAGCTCCAAGCCCACTATGGTTGGGGATTTCCTGCAGAGATGAAAATAAAGGGTGAGTTCGGTAAACTCAGTGTGTAACATAACCCAACCATAGCCCAAAATAGATCAAACCTCAGAGTCAGACTTATCTGGGCCTTGGCCCAGTACAGAAATCAGAATGAAACCCATAGGCCCATAGCAGATACAGAACAAATATATCACGAATGCAAAAACCCCAACCCAGAGCCATCCATAACACCCCCGTACCAGCCTTGCACCATGTGGGGAGACTACTCGACCCATCCAACCGCTACACACCACAGAAATTGCAGCGAGGCTGCCAGATATTGTGAGGAAGTCACCAGATACAGATATTGTGGCTAGGCCACCAGAATAGGTTTAACTTAAGTTTGTGTCATCTTTTACCCCTTTACTCTTAAACGCCCAAACGCCAATTGCATCACCTATTCATAAAATTAAAATTTCGAAGACTACTACGGATTTAACTTAAGTTTGGGCCTTCCAAAAGCCCACTAACCTACTAAAATATATATTTTAACCAACCAGAACACACACAAATTTTAAAAACAACAGAAACGCCGAAATCTAAAAAATTGGGGCGTTACAGTAGAAATATCAAAATACCCCTGTAGGGTAGAATTACCGAGATACCCTTGTGGGGTAAAATTACCATTTTGCCCCTAGGGTGTTAAATG
>NC_053428.1:61738577-61783033 GCF_007990345.1 Gossypium hirsutum
AACCCGATATGACGTACGAGGAAGAACCGATTTTGTATTATGGCTTGTAAGATTAAAAAGTTGCAAAATAAGAAAATTCCGTTAATTAAAGTATTGTGGTGTAAAACACGGGGTTGAGGAAGCAACGTGGGAGCCAGAAGATGCAATGAGAGAACGCTATCTGAACCTTTTCACTGGTAAGATTTTTGGGACGAAAATCCCTAAGGGGGAAATTATAACAGCCTGATTTAGACCGTAACTGGAATGGTGGTTTCGGGACCATGAATCTGAGTCAAAAATATTTAAAAATTATATTATGTGTTTATTTTGTGTGAATTATATCTGTGAAATTTTCGTGATTTAATTTTGTCGTATATAAGAAAATGTTAATCGCATAAACTGAAAATTTGTAGTTAAAAGCATAAAGGCCGAATTTTATTGGCTATTAAATGAAGTCCTTAAGTTGATAGCCCATTGACATGATAAGTGGATGGTAAAAGACATTATTATATAGTTTTTTATTATTTCATTAAGGTTTATTTAAGTAATTTAGTTAATAAACATATATTAGTTAATAATAAAGTTATCAAATTATTTAGTTCATTTGTTCTTCATTGCCGAAAGTTAAAGCAAGAAAAAAAGAAAGAAACCAAGCTAGGTTCGGTTGGTTCTAAGCTCATCAAGATCAAGAACAAAGAATCAATTTGGATCGAGGGAAAACGAAGTCATCGATAGCTGCCTTGTTCCGTTATAACTTGAGGTAAGTTATAACAATATACGCACTTAATTTTAATCTAATGTAAAGAATATATACTATTGAATATATGAATTAATATGGTAAGTAAATGGAGCATGATATTATGTCGTATATCATCAAAAAAAACCTTAAATAGTAGGATACATATGTCTGCATAGCTCGTATATGTTTATGACATTCGATATGGACCTATGCATGTACAAGTAAGACCTTCTGGACAGTGGCATCGATATGTAGCACAGTAAGACACCTAGGACATTGCATTATACGATTTTGTGATTATCCAAGTGTCCTATCTAATTCCAAATGGCTCATCGGCAAAGATAAGCTATGATTGATGTGTAAACGAGCTATATGCAAGGTATGGATTAACTATTACTATTCAAGTAAGGTAAGTAAGTATTTAATGTTTGGTACAAATGACTTATGAGATAATATGGACTGTGTAATTATAAAGTGTAATCAGTCTTGATAGATATATATATTGTTATTGTCTTCAAAATGATATGAGGTATGTTTATTGATGTAACCATGGTATTTGGCCATTTAGGTAATGTGTACATGATGATATATTAAGATGCTGATTAGTGTTATGAGTATAAGTATATTTGATTGTCTAATGATATATGGCTTTGCAAGTGAAATGTGAATTACTCATATTGGTTATATAGGCATTCAGCCAAAGTGGGAATTTTGTATGAAAACGAAAATATCATGTATGAAATTGGTAGGTTGAGACTAAGCATACTTATACTAGTATAATTCGTTAAGTTTAAAATGAGTGGGTTAATCCACTGATTGTTTATTTGCTTATGGCTTACTAAGCTATGATAGCTTACTCTGTGTGTTATGTTACTTCTGTTTTATAGATTTTTGAGTCAAGCTACAAGCTCGGGGACTGTCAGCCAAGTTCATCACACTATTACTATTTGGTACCTTATAAGCTAAACTTAAATTATGGCATGTATAGACTGGCTTTGGGGATTAATTATTTGAAAATATTTGTATATTAGCCATGCGAAAATGGCTCAACTACCTTGCTTGATTTTGGTTTCGGTTTAGTTATGGTTTTATCCTATTTTGGGTCAAGATGTCGTCTGCTATGAACATTTATAGATGGTGGTATGTGATTGTATATTAAGGTGGTTTATGACTTAGTAGTGACATGGTAGAATCAGTCATAAGAATGTCAAATTAGTTTGGATGTGATTAAGTTTAGATGAGTATACATATGGTGAATTTGCTTTATATGCTTTGGCTTAGGCTCGTATGTGCATAGATATAATACTTAGTGAGCTTAGATTTAAGTATTACCATTCGGTGATAAAAAGGTAACAAGTACAAATACATTTTAAAATTGTTTTGGTTAATTATTTGACATGTACCATAAGTTAAGTGTGGCCCTAAAATTTTGGATAAATGAGAATTAGTTACAAATAAATATATATATTGATAGTAGGTACGGCCATTTTATATAGCACCAATGATTGCATATTGATTTTTATTTAAATTATGTACTATGAATTCTTTAGTTTACTAGAAGTGTATGCAAAGGTTGTTATTGTGATTTAATGGCAGCTTGATAATATATGAATTTTGCATGATGTGATATTAAATTATCATTAGGGTTCTTAACAGGTTTATGTCTAAGTGGTAAAAATGTGTTTGAGCTCTATAACATATGTTGTGTCTCTTATATGATGGTGATTTATTAAATTGAAATTATGAGTTGCCTTGTTGTTTTATTCAGTTTACATGTTTATATATATTTAATGGATGCATTAGACAGCCTTATGTATGACCTATGAACAACATAATAATTAATAAAGTAATGCCACATGAATAAATAAAAAGGAAGTAATGAAATTTATTTTAATTAATGTAAATTTTGTGCATACGCGCGACATTTATAAAACAAGTCTAATATTCAATAATGAAGTTGTGGATGTGTTCCGCGACATTTATAAAACAAGTCTAATATTCATAATGAAGTTATGGTTGTTCCATGTTCTGTATATGTATAAAATGTTTAACTTCTATATATATATACATTTTGAATCATACATTATTTATGTTGCGTTGTGCAGTTAATTTCTTTTTTAAGATTGATATTGGATTGAGTTATAAGCATATATGTGTTATGAATCTCGAATTGCAATTTATAATGAACATTTGTATGAATAATAGTATGATCGGTAATACCTCATAACCCTAATTCGATGACGGATACGGGCTAGGGGTGTTACAATTCTGACTAGGCCCAAAATCGGGATGTTACAACTCTCCCCCCTTTATGGATTTCGTCCCTAAAAATCTTACCGGTAAAGAGGTTTGGGTATTGTGCTGTCATTGTTTCCTCGGGTTCCCATGTGGCCTCTTCAATGCCATGTTGTTTCCATAACACTTGTAACACCCCAAACCCAGCCTAGACGTTATGGCCGAATCCGGTGCGTTACATCAAACCATTTTTCAAATTTGATCTTTCCGGTGAAAATCCATTACTGAATTTAAATTCCTTTATTATTATTAAACTAAAGTTCTCATCAAAACGTTCACCAATTGGTTTGCCTTTGGTATATTACCTCATTTAAATTCACGGAAGCAATTTGAAACTTTGTTGTTGGAAGCTCGGGTCCTTAGAAAAATCATGCCATTTTGAAATCTCAAGTTTACTAGACTAGCAGTTTAGTATAAGAAATCACAATACAAATAAAACTTAAAACCACAACACCTTATTAATAAATTAAAAACCAAAATGAAATCTAATTGCAATTAAAAAAAAGAAACAGTAGTGTGGCATCTCTGAGTCCCTCGCAGCTCCAAACCATCTAAGTTAGGGATTACGTGCACAGTAGAAATGGGGTGAGTTTACAAAACTCAGTGTGTAATCCTAATAACAAACAAACAGTGAATAACACGGTACCATTACAATCTGGGCCAAAGCCCTATTCAGTCTCGACATTTACTGGGCCGAAGCCTTTTGTTTAACGGTTACTGGGCCGAAGCCGTTTCATAAATCATATCACTGGGCCGAAGCCTTTACTGTAAACGGTATGGCCCATAAGCCCATTTCCAATGAATGTATACAAGCCCATTTGGGGAGACAACTCAACCCACCATCCGCTACTCTCCACCCGTACCAACCAAGCTCTCCATGTGGGGAATAACTCAACCCACCCAACCAAACTCTCTACTAGCAGCATAGCTGCTTTATCATATAACTAGAGGCCTAGCCTCTTTTAATAACTGGGCAAAGCCCTTTTTGATAAACTAGGGCAAGCCCTTTTCGGTAAACTGGGGCATAGCCCTTTTAGCACTTCCTCCATTTATAAAACCCAACCTATGCAACATGACATGTATGCAGAATGTCATGCCCATATTTGAATCAAACAATCACAATCAAGTCATTCATATCACAAACATATATTCACAATCAAATCCGTCAACCATACAGTCAAGGCAGTCACTTGCCTACAAGGGCAAAAATAGTCATTTAACACCCTAGGGGCAAAATGGTAATTTTACCCCACAAGGGTATCTCGGTAATTCTACCCTACAGGGGTATTTGATATTTCTACTGTAACGCCCAATTTTTTAGATTTCGGCGTTTCTGTGTTTTTAAAATTTGTGTGTGTTCTGGTTGGTTAAAATATATATTTTAGTAGGTTAGTGGGCTTTTGGAAGGCCCAAACTTAAGTTAAATCCGTAGTAGTCTTCGAAATTTTAATTTATGAAAGGTGATGCAATTGGCGTTTGGGCTTTAAGAGTAAAGGGTAAAAGATGACACAAACTTAAGTTAAAATATTCTGTGGCCTAGCCAATATCTGTATCTGGTGACTTCTCACAATATCTGGCAGCCTCGCTGCAATTTCTGTGGTGTGTAGCGGTTGGATGGGTCGAGTAGTCTCCCCACATGGTGCAAGGCTGGTACGGGGGTGTTATGGATGGCTCTGGGTTGGGGTTTTGCATTCGTGATATATTTGTTCTGTATCTGCTATGGGCCTATGGGTTTCATTCTGATTTCTGTACTGGCCAAGGCCCAGATAAGTCTGACTCTGAGGTTTGATCTATTTTGGGCTATGGTTGGGTTATGTTACACACTGAGTTTACCGAACTCACCCTTTATTTTCATCTCTGCAGGAAATCCCCAACCATAGTGGGCTTGGAGCTGTGAGGGATTCAGAGTGGCCACATCATCTGCAAAGTTGGTTTTTCTAAGTTAGTTTTTTTATTATTTTTATATTCTGATTTAATTTTGGGTTTTAAGTTGTAATAAGATCGCTATTTAAATTTCTTTTTTTCGCGATGGTTTTATTTCTGATTATATTTATACTATGACGAAACTGCGAGTGTTAGGATGCGCGGGTGTTCAAAATTAATGAACGTTTTCAAGACTCAACAATCACAACAAATGGATAGCCTAAAGATTGATAAACTGGCTTTTCATTCAAAAGCTATTTTTACAAAGACTACCCCAATCACTTAAACCAGCGAAGGCATACTAAGTCGTAAGTCCATGTGACACGTCAGATCTGGCCATAACGTTTGGGCCGGGTTTGGGGTGTTACATTTAATGGTATCAGAGCCAAGTTGCAAAACTCGACTGTGAAACGGGTCTAAAAATGGGAGTTTGTAAAGAAACACTGAATAAAGGTTTTTGAAAATCTTTTTTTTTTGGAACTTGATTATAAATTGTTTTCGAGAATCTTTCCAATATTTTCTCTTTACAAATAGATGATTTTAAAGATTAAAATCGGTTTTCTAAAATTAGGTTTTTTTTAGAAGGTGGCACACCGAATCTCTGGCCCAAGTCTGTAAGTTTTCTGAGCCTTTCTGATTGTTTCTGAAATATCTGTTATATGCTTGTACAAAACTTTATCATGGTACTTTAGTTAGGGTAACACTGGAACTATAGAAACTCTGATAAGTAGACTGAGACTGTAGCTAGGCTACCACAAAAGGAAACAAACTCAAACTCTAAATTACTGTTATTCATAAGACATCTTTAATAAACACTGAAATATTAAACTAATTCATAAAATTCTTAATCAGATAATACAAATAAGTACACGAGTAGCTGGTAGAAGAGGCCGTGGACGTGGCCGAGGTAATGCTCAGGCTGAATCTTCATCTTCAGGACATGTGCTGGTAGCAGATGCACCGGTACCACCGGCAACGGAGGTAGAGTCTCATGATCGATGTGCTGGGGACGATGCTCTATCCCAGGCAATGCTCCGAGTTTTGGAAAAGGTTGCTAGGGTAAGTACGAGTCGGGGGTCTGTTTCTGAGTGACTCCAGGCTAATGGAGCAGAGATATTTAGGGGCGTATCTAGTGTAGCTCCGAATGTGGCTGTGTATTTGTTAGAAGCCACAGAGTAAATTATGGATGATCTGGACTGCTCTGTGGAGCAGAAGCTGAAGGGAGCCATATTGTTACTCAGGAATGAAGCTTATCAGTGGTGGCTCACGGTGAGAGATGGAACTGCTGCTGACAGTGTGACTTGGGAGCTGTTTAAGACAACCTTCAAAGAAAAGTATGTTGGGGCTAGTTACGTGGACGCTTGCCGGAAAGAATTTCTAAACCTGTTCCAAGGGAGTAAGTCAGTGGCTGAGTATGAGTCTGAGTTTCTGAGACTGAGCCGGTACGCTTCTGGGATTGTCGCTACAGAGTATGAGCGTAGCGTACGCTTAGAGGATGGTCTGATAGATGGACTTAGGGTGCTGATTGCTCTGCAGAGGGAGCGTAACTTCGCTACTTTAGTGGAGAAAGCTAAGATAGTTGAGAAGTGAAGCATACAGAAAGACAGAATTGTGAGAAAGATAGGAACCTTTTAGGAGAGATTCAGGACTTTCAGGTGGTATGAACAGGAATGTTAAAAGAGCAAGGGTAATGGAGCCAGTTCGAGTAGTACCGATGAATGCTGATAGACCGCAGGGTTGTAAGAATTGTGGGAAGATGCATATGAGCGAGTGTCAGAAACGTTTTGGTGCTTGTTTCCGATGCGGATCTATGGAGCATAGGGTTAAGGATTGTCCCCAAGAACCAGATCAGGTTCAAGTTTTAGAGCAGAGGGTCGCTCAACCAGTGAGGGGTAGACCACAGTTTTCGAGAGGACGTGGGCAAGGCAGAAGTGGTAATGGAAACGGTTGAGGAAGAGGAGCGCCTGGCAGGGGTGCTGATTTGCTGAGGCTCGTCAGCCGACGTTGGTGTATGCAGCTCGTCGTCGAGAGGAGGGTGATGCACCTAACGTCATAACTGGTACGTTTTTATTTCCAGTATGCTATACACTGCGTTGATAGATGTTGGATCTACCCATTCATATGTTGCTTGTGCTATATCTGGGTCGCTGGGTGTGCGCTATGAGGAGACCATGAGTGGGGTATTTGTACTAAGTCCTTTGGGTCACTCGATTAGGGTAGATAAACTGTATAGAGATGTGCCTATAGAAACTTAATGAAAAGTTTTCTCTGGAGATTTGATAGAGCTACCTTTCGGAGAATTCGATCTCATTTTGGGAATGGATTGGCTTGTTTAGCATAGGGCTACTCTGATTGTGCTGCTAAGTGAATAATGTTAAAGACCGCAAAGGATGAGGAGGTTTTGGTGATAGGCGAGCGTAGGGATTATCTGTCTAATGTGGTGTCGGGATTGAGAGCCGAGAAGTGGATTCGAAAGAGATGTGAGGCTTATTTGGCATTTGTAAGCCAATCGGAAACTGAGGATCTAACAATGGATAAAGTTAGAACCGTCAAAGATTTTCAAGATGTTTTTCTAGAGGAGCTTCCGGGTTTGCCCCCGAACTGAGAGGTTGAGTTTGGAATCGACTTATTGCCTGGAATGGCACCGGTGTCCATTGCACATTATAGGATGGCACTGAATGAGTTGGTGGAGCTGAAAGCCCAAATTCAAGAGTTATTGGATAGAGGCTTCATTAGACCAAGTGTGTCTCCGTGGGAAGCACCAGTATTAATCGTAAAGAAGAAAGATGGGTCAATGCGGATGTGCATCGATTATCGGCAGTTGAACAAACTTTTCTGGGTTTAGCTGGGTACTATAGAAGGTTTGTGGAAGGATTTTCTGTGATGGCAGCGCCTTTGACAAAGCTTATAAGGAAGGGAGTACCGTTTGTTTGGACTGAGAAATAACAGGAATCTTTTGAGAAGCTGAAGAAAGTTTTGACCGAGGCACCTGTACTGATTCAGCCGGAGTCTGGAAAAGATTTTACCGTATGCAGTGATGCATCACATGTAGGGTTGGGCTGTGTGCTGATGCAAGAGGGTAAAGTGGTTGCTTATGCATCACGACAGCTTAAACCACATGAAGTTAACTATCCTACTCATGATCTGGAGTTGGCAGCGGTAATCTTTGCGCTTAAGATTTGGAGACATTACCTGTACGGAGAAAGGTGTATTATATACACAGATCATAAGAGTCTTAAGTACTTGCTAACTCAGAAGGAGCTGAACCTTAGGCAGCGAAGATGGATAGAGTTGCTTAAGGATTATGACTGCGTGATTGAGTATCACCCAGACAAAGCTAGTGTGGTGGTTGATGCCCTAAGTCGTAGAACTGTATTTGATCTGAGAGCCTTGTTTGCTCATTTGAGTCTGTATAATGACGGTAATCTATTAGCAAAACTACAAGTTAGGCCGACCTAGGTGGATGAGATTAAGGAAAAATAGTCGAGGGATGAGTCATTGGTTTCTCAATTTCGGCAGGTTAAGAATGGGGATACTTCTAAGTTCAGACTGAACAGTGAGGGAGTTCTGTGTTACCGAGGTAGAGTTTGTATTCCGAAGGACTCTGACTTGAGGCAAGAAATTTTGAAAGAAGCTCATGGAGGTCTGTGTGCTGTGCATCCTAGAGGGAGTAAAATGTATCGCGACTTAAAGGAGTTGTATTGGTGGCCTGGATTGAAGCGAGAGGTAACGGAAGTTGTGGGAAAATGTTTGACTTGTTAGCAAGTGAAAGCTGAACAGCAATTACCTTCCAGACTTGTGCAGCCAGTGAAAGTACCACTTTGGAAGTAGGAAAGGGTAACCATGGATTTTGTGAGTACGTTACCCTTGACACCGTCGAAGGACTCGATTTGGGTCATTATGGATAGGTTGACCAAATCTGCTCATTTCATACCTGTCCGCACTAATTATTCACTTCAGAAGTTAGCCAAATTCTATGTGGCAGAAATAGTGCTACTTCACGGAGTGCCAGTGTCGATTATTTCTGATCGAGATCCTAGATTCACATCTCAGTTTTGGCAAAAGTTACATGAGGCATTGGGTACGCAGTTGAACTTTAGTACAGCCTTTCATCCTCAGACTGATGGTCAGTCGAAAAGGGTTATTCAGATTCTGGAAGACATGTTGAGGGGATGCGTTATCGACTTTCGAGGCAGTTGAGAGGATTACTTACTGTTGGCAGAGTTTGCATACAACAACAGTTATCAGGCAAGTATTCGAATGGCTCCTTATGAGGCACTGTATGGGCGAAGATGTCATACACCTAGTTGTTGGATCGAGTTGGGTGAACGACAGGTTCTTGGACCTAAGTTGGTGGCAGATACTGAGGATAAGTTCAAGTTGATTAGAGACCGGTTGAAGGAAGCATTTGATAGACAGAAGTCATATGCAGATTTGAAGCGCAAGGAAATTGAGTACTTTGTGGGTGATATGGTCTTCTTGAAGGTTTCGCCTTGGAATAAAATATTAAGGTTTGGGAGGAAAGGCAAGTTAAGTCCGCGGTTCATTGGGCCTTATCGGATTCTTAAGCGAGTGGTCAGTGGCTTATCAGTTGAGCTACCTCCAGAGTTGAATAGGATTCATGATGTCTTTCACGTCTCCATGTTAAGGCGGTATCGTTCTGACCCTACTCAGGTTGTGCCGGTTGCAAGGTCAAGGTCCAACAGACTTGAACTTTGAGGAAGAGCCTGTGCAGATTTTGGATCGAGATGTTAAGATTTTGAGGAGGAATCAGTTCGCTAGTAAAGGTGCTGTGGCGTAATCATGGCAGAGAGGAACCTACTTGGGAGCTAGAAGTGGAGATGCGTCAACAATATCCTCATCTGTTTGATTCAGGTAAAATTTCAAGGACGAAATTTCTTTAAGGAGGGTAGAGTTGTAACGCCCTAATTTTCGGGTTTTTTGTGTTTCTGTGATTTTTAAAATTTGTGTGTGTTCTGGTTGGTTAAAATATATATTTAGTAGGTTAGTGGGCCTTATATTTTAGTAGGTTAGTGGGCCTTTGGAAGGCCCAAACTTAAGTTAAATCCGTGGTAGTCCTCGGAATTTTAATTTTATGAACAGATGATGCAATTGGCGTTTGGGCTTTTAAGAGTAAAGGGGTAAAAGATGACACAAAAAGGAGTGTGGTGTAGTGGCAAGGTGGCGCCACTTATGGGACAAGGAAGTGACGCCATAGAGGAAGCAAGGGGTCCAAGGTTCAAGTATTGGCTCTTGCAATATATTTTGGTTTTTCTTTTCAATAAATTTAGAAGCAAGTAGGTGCACTTTAAAGTTTAATGTGTTGGATTTATGACACAAATGAGTTGATGGCCTAGTGGTGGTGGCGTGAGTTGGCATGTGAGAGGACTTTGGTTCGAACCCCTTGGCACACAAAGGTTGATTATTTTTCTATGTTGGGACCGCAAGAGTTGGTGTTGGTTTTAAACTCTGGTGATGGAGGAATCCCACATCGGGAAGCTAACATAAAAGTAGATGGAGAGCTGGCTTTAAATAGAGCAAGCCATGAGGAGAGTAGGCATACCCTTCTTGGCTGATCCCTTTCGCTTTGTGACGTGCTCGTTTGGGTTGGGCGTCAGCTAAGAGTGTTTGGAGCGCGGATTAACTATAGTCTCCTAACAGGTGTGTATTTCTCATTACTCTAGCAGTAGGATAGCTATTTCGGGCCGCGATGGGCTGAAATGGGCCAAGTGGTCCCAATGGGTCCGGAGGCCCAAGTGGATAAGTTGTGGAATTACTAAAATACCCCTGTAGGCTAGGACTACCGATTTACCCTGGAGGGTAAAATGACAATTTTTCCTCTCGTGCGTAAATGGCTAACTTGTGTGATGATTGGGTTAGTTGACGTGGATTTATGTTAGTTATCGTTAATTCGTAAGTCTAATGTGTTAGTGATCGATTGTAGGATTATCGCGTGGGAGATATCGTCATCAATCGTTATCAACCAGGTGTGTAAACGACACCCTCCCTTAAACTGAATCGGTAAAAGTCGAAATATCAAAACGTTGGTATTTTGTGAATTCGCGAACGTGCGAGTGCTCGTGAGACAGTTGTTAATGAATATGGTGCATTTGGATGATTAGAGTGCAGAGTGTGCATTTTCGTGCACAACGGTATTTTTGGGCTTAATGGGCCGAAAACGGGCCAATGGGCCAACGGGCCCACTTTGATAAAAAGACGAGGTAAGTACTTTTGATTACTTGGTAAACGTTAGAATAAGCATGAAACCTTAGCAATAGGTAATAATTACTGAAATACTCTTATGCATGCAAAATTATGATTTTACCCCTAGGGTTATTTTTTTCTAAAAAGCTTGATGTTCTGTTTCTGTATACGTATGCCATGACATATTATTTATGTTGCATGGGACATGGGTTTATATTGATGGAGGAAACGTTCTGGTAGCCTCGCTGCAATCTGGTGGCCTCTCTACATATATCTGTTCTGGGGACTTCGTCACAATATCTGGCAGCCTCGCTGCAATCTGGTGGCTTCGCCACATATATATATCTGTTCTGGTGGCCTAGCTACAATATCTGTATCTAGTGACTTCGTCACAATATCTAGTAGCCTCGCTGCAATTTCTGTGGTGTGTAGCGGTTGGATGGGTCGAGTAGTCTCCCCACATGGTGCAAGGCTGGTACGGGGGTGTTATGGATGGCTCTGGGTTGGGATTTTTGCATTCGTGATATATTTGTTCTGTATCTGCTATGGGCCTATGGGTTTCATTCTGATTTCTGTACTGGGCCAAGGCCCAGATAAGTCTGACTCTGAGGTTTGATCTATTTTGGGCTATGGTTGGGTTATGTTACACACTGAGTTTACCGAACTCACCCTTTATTTTCATCTCTGCAGGAAATCCCCAACCATAGTGGGCTTGGAGCTGTGAGGGATTCGGAGTGGCCACATCATCTGCAAAGTTGGTTTTTCTAAGTTAGTTTATTTTTATTATTTTTATATTCTGATATAATTTTGGGTTTTAAGTTGTAATAAGGCCGCTATTTAAATTTCTTTTTTCCGTTATGGTTTTATTTTCTGATTATATTTATACTATGACGAAACTGCTAGTGTTAGGCTGCGCGGGTTTTCAAAATTAATGAACGTTTTCAAGACTCAACAAGCACAACAAATGGATAGCTTAAAGATTGATAAACCGGTTTTTCATTCAACCGCTATTTTTACAAAGACCACCCCAATCACTTAAACCAGCGAATGCATACTAAGTCGTAAGTCTATGTGACACGTCAGATCTGGCCATAACGTCTGCGCCAAGTTTGGGGTGTTACATCTACCCTATAAGGGTATTTCGGTAATTCTACCCTACAGGGGTATTTCAAAATTCTACCATACAGGGGTATTTCGGTAATTCTACCCTACAGGGGTATTTCGATAATTCTACCCTACAGGGTTATTTCAGTAATTCTACCCTACAGGGGTATTTCGGTATTTCTACCCTACAAGGGTATTTCGGTAATTCTACCCTATAGGGGTATTTCAGTAATTCTACCCTACAGGGGTGTTTCGGTAATTCTACCCTACAGGGTTATTTCAGTAATTCTACCCTACAGGGGTATTTTAGTAACTTTACCCTATAGGGGTATTTCGATAATTCTACGCTACAGGGGTATTTCGATATTTTACAAATCGAGAGTATTTCGATAATTTCACAAATCAGTGGTATTTTGGTAATTTTGTAAACCAAGGGTATTTCAGTAATTTTGTAAATCGAGTGTAAAATGGTAATTCTATAAATCGAGGGTAAAATGGTAATTCTATAAATCGAGGGTAAAATGGTAATTCTGTAAATTGAAAGTAAAACGGTAATTTTATAAATCGAGGGTAAAATGGTAATTCTATAAATCGAGGGTAAAACGGTAATTCTGTAAATCGAGGGTACTTTGGTAATTTTACAAATTGAGGGCATTTCAATAATTTGGTAAAGTAAAGTATTCTAAACAGGGATAACAATACGAATGGACCTAAAGCCTATTCTCAGCCCAAATGGGCCCATACGCTCGTGTAGCCCTTTTAGCCCAAATCTAGCCACAAATATGAGATTCACCTAGCCTAGTCCAATATTTACTACACAATCAAACAACTTATCCAATTGGGCCCACATGACCCCTTTCGGCCCATCGCGGCCCGAAGTAGCCATCCTACAGCTAGAGTAGCGAGAAAATACACACCTGATTGGAGACTGGAGTTAATCCACACTCCGAGCACTCTTAGCCGACGCCTAACCCAATCGAGCACGCCATAAAGCGAAAGGGATCAGCCAAGAAAGGTACTTCTACTCTTCTCATGGTTCTCTCTATTTAAAGCCAACTTCGCATCCCCTCTTATGTTAGCTTCCTGATGTGGGATTACTCCCAACCAATAGGAAAATTCCTCATTCTTATGATCACTTCAACCACAGAGTTTCAGTCCAACTCCACCTCCTACACCGCTCAAATAGAAAAATAAATACTCCATTGTACATCCTAAGACTTGAACCTTAGACCTCACAGTAGCACAACACGGCACCTTGCCACTCCACCACAGGCTCTTTCTGTGTTAAAAACGTCCATAATTAACTTTAAGACATATGTGCCAGCGTCCAGATTCACTTAAGAGAAAAACCAAAATGAATTGTAAGAGCCAAGACTTGAATCGAGGCTCCCTTGCAACCTTAATGATGCCACAACCACTAGACTACAAGCTTCCTTGTGTTATTTATTTAACACAATAATTTAAAAGGCCCTCATCCAAGCATCTAGGTTTTTTTTTCACTTTATTCCAAAATTTTTGCCAAAGCCCAGGTTTGAACCCAAGATTTCTCCAACACTTCTCAGGGCCATTAACCACTAAAGCAGACATTTAATTGTGCCATTTCATTGCACAATTAAATACCTATATATAACCTCCTTACGGACCCACACTCAAGGTTCAATACTTCTAGGCCCAAATTCGGGGTGTTACAATTCTATCCCCCTGAAAGAAATTTCATCCTGGAAATTTCCCACTCTCAGACTACACCACCACACCTCCGCTGTGCACTCTGATACTAATAATACTAACATACACCCAAAACATTTATCCATCGGAGGGGATAGATTTCACATGCAAACAATTTCTACATTTCCAGAACACACACCAAATAAATACTAAATCTAAATTCAAGCGTTACAGTTTACTCTAACTAGAGAGTTCCAGTATAGTGCTACTATCTATGGTAGTTTCTCAATATAGCATTTCAATCTATAACAGTAAACAGAGTTAGTGTAACACCCCTCGCCCGTATCCCTCACCGGAATAGGGTTCGAGGTGTTACCCGACTTAAACTAGTTAATCACACAAAAACCGTGCTGAAAAATTTCAATCAATTTAAAACTTTTCTTTTCACATGCAATCTATCCCATATATGAGCTTACGAGGTCCAAAACATTAAAACCCTATACATGCCATAGACTTGAAATACTAGGATTTACTTACAGTGATAATGTGAGCTCGACAGTGTGATAATATCTCCGGCGAACTCCAACCCGAGCAGGTAACTGAAGTCAACAATCTATAAAACAGAGAAATGTAACAATAGAGTAAGCTTTCATAAGCTTAGTAAGTCTTAAGCAATGCAAACAAATAAATGCAATTATACTTCGATTATTTAATTTCTTAATAGGCCAAATTCTAGGGATATTGCCATCTGGCCGAATATACACAAGCACATAATGCACGTTCAGCATTCTTATCACACTTAATCTGAATTCATATAACATATTTAAATCAAATACCCTCACATACTTTCACACCCTGACTAGGTGTATCATGATCATAGGTATAGTTTTAACATTTATTCACGTACGTACACATTACTCACTTATGATTCACTTCAAATCAAACTCACATCTGAGTACATACTGCGTACCTGGCCCACTTTACGTATTAAATGTATTCATTTGACAATCTAGCATGAGGTACCTTAGTCATAGGCTTTTCTCAAATCACCGGTATTTCGCCTACTAGGCTCGACGCCCGATATCATTTCACTAGCTTTATAGCCTGCTAGGCTCGAAAGCCCGAATAGCATCTTACCGACATTATAGTCTGCTAAGCTCAAAGGCCCGAATAATAAAATCAACAAGTTCCATATAACATATTCATATCAATTGAGTACTAACATCATTCGAACATATATAATTATACATCTCAAACACTTTTCTTTCATCTCATTTTCATACTTAACATTTGATAGCTTATGCATAACATTTGACTCACATTCATTTCAAACTTATCATTCGATTATAAAAGCACATTGCATATTTACCAACATGTTATACTTGCCATTAGGCCATATAAGCATGATACAATACACTATCATTTCATCTTTAACATTCAGCTAAACCCTTATCTTACAAGGAACTCCAGCTTCACATAACATATCATTTCACCGGCATTATGCGTGCTAGGCACGAAGGCCCGAATACACATCACTGGCACGAAGCCTGCTAGGCACGAAGGCCCGAATACACATCACTGGCATGAAGCCTGCTAGGCACTAAGGCCCGAATACACATGATCGGCACGAAGCCTGCTTGGCACGAAGGCCCAAATACACATCACCGGCATGAAGCCTGCTAGGCACGAAGGCCCGAATATAATACCAGCACTAGGCCTGCGAGATTTATCCTTGATATAATACTAGCACGAAGCCTACGGGATTTAACCCAGATATTTTACCAGCACGAAGCCTGCGGGTCTTTAAGCCCGGATACACATCAAATATCATGCATATTTAATCATATATTAACGCATCTCATTCAACATATCACATTTCCATTTCACCATTCAAACTTAACCCATAGTAACCATTCGACTATAAGTCATATGCATAAATTATTTATCGCGCAACTTAGTTCAAGTAGAACCAAAAGGTCACGATTCATCTAATATATACATATTGCTTACTGATTCGCACACAACCTTTCAAATTAGCAATTATAAGATGGTTCCGCACATAGCCCATCCTTATCGATAATTTACGATGGTTTTACCCTTACTCACATATATGTCATAGGCATTTTTACCTATGCTTCTCAATTCACATTCATGATTCAATTCCAATCGATTTAACATGCCTAAGTACATATCGCATACCTAAATAATTTACTTTACGGAACGAATCCACATATCGTATTAGGCCATAGTCTTATAGCACCCACACTTTTAATGGTTTACCTCATCGAAGTTCACATTTAATCACTTTAGTGCCAAGCCATATTCGGCTACCACAAAGGACTAATAATAATAATTTTATACACATCATGGTTTCCTTTAAGTATTTAATAATCACAAATCGTGATATCTCCACCAGCACATATGCGGCATAGTTTATTCATTGTAACACTCATTTAGTACATCAAATTTCCAAATCCAATTCAACTTAAGCATAATAGCCATAATCGGCTTATAGCCTTAAATCATTACATATTCGGCACATTAACTAAATAAAATTTATATTCCCTTTACCATATTAATTTAACTCTTGGGCATATAAAAAGGAATCAAGCTTAAACACTTAAGAACTTACCTCGAATGTTGCCGAACAATTACAACGGCTATTCGATTACTTTCTCTTTGCTCTTATCCGAATTTGCCCGTCTATGGTCTTGAGCTTAAAATTTAAAGATTTTAAACTAGTCATTATTCGACTATTCAAGCATCACTTTCAAAATATAATATATATATATTCAAATTTCACACCTACTGATCATAGTAAGCTTATAAGAAATCAATAAGCAACTCATTAACAAATTTTTGTCAATGTTTACCACATAATCATAATTTCACTGCAAGCTGTCTTCCTGAGTAACAGTCACTAAATCATTTATAACTGGAGCTACGAAACTCCAAATCAAGTGCGGTTAATTTTCAATGAAAATAGACCCATATATATTTTACCCATAAAATTTTCAGGATTTTTGGTCTGGTCAATAAATACCAGATTTTTATTAAAGTTTCCCTTATTTCACTGCTTGACTAATCTGACCACTCTTCACTACGAATCAAATTTCTCATTGTACAGAATTCAAAATATGTTCTCGTTTATTTCATTTGAAACTATACTCATTAAGGAGTCTAAGAATATAAACTTCATCTTATAACCATTTTTTTACAATTTATAATGATTTTATAAAAACAGAACAGAGGATCTAGAAGTCATTCTGACCCTGTCCCACATCACTTCAAATATCTCATCATCGGAAATTTTTTTGCTTACACGGTTTCTTTTATAAGAAACTAGACTCATTTAGCTTTAATTACATAATTTATTAAGCTTCTAACTCATCTGCCACAATTTATAGTGATTTTCCAAAATCACGTTACTGCTGCTGTCCCAAGCAGATTTATTACCAATTCACTCTTTCACACATACCTTGCATGCATGTTATTTAAACATGCATATCACAAATCAGTCATCACATACCTATAGCTTCACTTAAGCATAATCTTCCTTTCATCATTTTAAAGAACAACATTACCCAATATTATCCAAGTTCACATTCGGCCATAATACACACAACATGTTAGCCGATTTTCCCCCCTTAGCATCTAAGGCACATGCATGCTCATTTGCTTGGCTCAACTTCATCTATTCTCCATTTTTTATCAAAAGAACATGAAACAACAACCATTTCTCTCATTTCCATTCATGACCGAATGCTCACAACACAACCAAAAATCAAAAATATGCTTCACGGGTTAAGGTAGAAACAAGAAAAACCCATGAACATCAAAATAGAAGCAAAGCACCATGAACTCACCTTGGATTTTCTTCCCCAAGTGACTGAACATTCAAGAGCTCTTTTCCTCTCCTTTCTCTTCTATTTTCGGCTACCATGAACAAGGATGGACAAACTTTTCCCTTCCATCATTTTGTTATTTTTAGTCTCTATTTTATGACATAAAATGACACATATCAATTAGTACCATAACTTCATGTCTTAAATTATTATTATCTAATGCACATGTTGCTTCCCACCAACATCATGGCCGGCCATTACACATAAAATGGGGATTTTGACATGCAAATCCTCCCATTTTACACTACAAATTATTTGCCCACTACAATTTGGCCTATAGCATTTTCAGAAATTTTCACATAGGTCCTATTTCATAATTTTACTCTCAAATGACAAAATCAAAGCATGAAATTTTCACACATGCACTTTCACATATAATAAACACAAAGTATAACATTTAATTATTTCTGTGACTTGGTTTTGTGATCCCGAAAGCACTTTCCGACTAGGGCCAAATTAGGGCTGTCACAGTTAGAGAACTTACAGATTTGGTGCCGAAGACTCGGTGTGCCACACTTCCAGTAACATCTTTGCAGAAACAAGTCAAGTTTCATTGATAAATTTCAAATTAAAATTTTAGAAAAACCCTTTTCAAACCCTTCTCACATGCTCACATGCTCACATGCCACTTGCCTCCCTACCACAACCTCCCTTGTGTCACAAAATATCCTCAATAAATTATAAAGTCTATATGCCAAAGTCCAGATCCCTTTAAAAGAAAAACCAAAATAAATTGCAAGAGCCAAGACTTGAACCCAAGCTCCTTTGCAACCTTAATGACGCCCCAACCACTAGACCATATTCTTCCTTGTGTCATTTATTTAACACAATAATTTAAAAGGCTATCATCCAAGCATCTAGGGTTTTATTCACTTAAAACCAAAATTTTTGCTAAAGCCCAAGTTTGAACCCAAGATTTCTCCAACACTTCTTAGGGCCATTAGCCACTTGAGCATACCTTTTATTGTGTCACTTCCTCGCACAATTAAATACCTATATACAATCTCTTTATGGGCCCATACTCAAGGCCCAATACTTCTAGGCCCAAATTCGGGACATTACAGTGTGACTGGCCGGTGGTACAAGTCAGTATACTCCCTGATTGGTACACGGCCTAGCACACGGGCGTGAGACTTGGCCACATTGCATAAGTCCGTATACCCTACATTTTTGGCACGGCCCAGCATACAAACTGGCACACGGGCATGTGTGGCCACTTCGAAGGGCACACTGGCTAGACACATGGCCGTGTGACCCAAGTCAGTATGTATGCCCTGTTTCCACACGGCCTGAGACACGGGTGTGTCTGGAGCCGTGTGAGGCACACAGCCTATTTACACGGGCATGTGACCCCTGTAAGGTTGAAAATTTTTCTAAGTTTCCAAAATTTTCATATTTTATCGGTTTAGTCCCGAACCACTTCTAAAGCATGTTTAAGGCCCTATAGGCCCTTATAAGGGACAATGTGATTGTGTTGAATAATTTATGAGAATGAACACTTTATGCTTGATAAATGTATGTTATATGTTGTGAATTGATTGGTAATACCTCGTAACCGTACTTCGGCGATGGATACGAGTTAGGGGTGTTATAAATCAACAGAATGATAACAGAGTAACAGTCTTTATACCAATAATCTCTATACTCTAGCATTCACCCAACTTCTCAATAGGTAAGACTAGAAGTATACTTCGAAATTGAGAAAAAGTAGAGACAGACAATGGTTTAGTATGAACGTCCGCAACCTGGTCACAAGCGAGTTCTTCACCGACAACTAAAGAGCCACTTGCCACTCTTTCATGAACAAAAAAAAAGTCAAGTTTGACATGTTTGAATTTGGAGTGTAACACCGTATTTTCTGCAATAGTAACTACACTGGAACTATCACACCAAACAGTAGGAGGATCAACAGACCAAATGTGTAACTCTGTTAGCAGAGAATCTAACATCGCAATTTCATTGGTAGCTGCAGCTAAGCTTTGATATTTAGCCTCAGTCGTAGATCGAGAAACATTTTGTTGTTTTTTGGAGCACCAAAAAATAAGTGTAACACTCCTTACCCGTATCCAACACTGGGACAGGGTTCGAGGCGTTACCGAACTTAAACATACACATTCAAGCAAAATCGGGCCATAAGATTTTCATTTAAATCAAATTCATCCATACATGTACAAACTGTCCCATATATGGGCCCACGATGCCCAAAACATACATTAAGGGTGGTTCGAGACTAAACCGAGAACTTTCCAAACTTTTACAAAATTTTCTCATTTTGGAGGGTTACACGCCCGTGTGGGCAGGTCGAGTGGTCACACACGCCTGTGTGGCTTGGGACACGTACGTGTCCTCAACCCATGTAACTCTCTCTTTATGACGTCATGCACAAAATGTGGTCACACAGCCAAGGCACACGCCCATGTCCTTAGACCGTGTGGCAAATAAATTCCAAAATCAGGTGTAGGCTTCACACGGCCTGGGCACACGCCCATGTTCTAAGGTCGTGTTTCTCACAAGGTTGAGAGACACGGCTGTGTCTCTACCCATGTGTTTACTATTAGACATTCTATTTTGCATTCAGTAGGGTGCAAAGGACACACAGCCAGATCACACGCCTATGGGGCAAGCCGTGTGTCACACACGGTCTAGACACAAGCCCGTGTGTCACACACGGTCTAGACATAATCTTAGTAAGTCTTAAGCAATGCAAACAAATAAACGCAATTATACTTCGATTATTTAATTTCTTAAGAGGCCAAATTCTAGGGATATTGCCATCTGGCCGAATATACACAAGCACATAATGCACGTTCAGCATTCTTATCACACTTAATATGAATTCATATAACATATTTAAATCAAATACCCTCACATACTTTCACACCCTGACCAGGTGTATCATGATCATAGGTATAGTTTTAACATTTATTCACGTACGTATCACATTACTCACTTATGATTCACTTCAAATCAAACTCACATTTGAGTACATACTGCGTACCTGGCCCACTTTACGTATTAAATGTATTCATTTGACAATCTAGCACGAGGTACCTTAGTCATAGGCTTTTCTCAATCACCTGCATTTCGCCTACTAGGCTCGAGGCCCGATATCATTTCTCCGGCTTTATAGCCTGCTAGGCTCGAAAGCTCAAATAGTATCTTACCAAGATTATAGTCTGCTAAGTTCAAAGGCCCAAATAATAAAATCAACAAGTTCCATATAACATATTCATATCAATTGAGTACTAACATCATTCGAACGTATATAATTATACATCTCAAACACTTTTCTTTCATCTTATTTTCCCATTTAACATTTGATAGCTTATGCATAACATTTGACTCACATTCATTTCAAACTTATCATTCGATTATAAAAGCACATTGCATATTTACCAACATGTTATACTTCCATTAGGCCATATAAGCATGATACAATACACTATCATTTCATCTTTAACATTCGGCTAAACCCTTATCTTACAAGGAACACCGGCTTCAGATAACATATCATTTCACCGGCATTAAGCCTGCTAGGCACGAAGACCCGAATACACATCACTAGCACGAAGCCTGCTAGGCACGAAGGCCTGAATACACATTACCGGCATGAAGCCTGCTAGGCACGAAGGCCCGAATATGTGGCCACTTCGAAGGGCACACTGGCTAGACACATAGGCATGTGGTTGGCGGTGTGACCCAAGTCAGTATGTATGCCCTGTTTCCACACGGCCTGAGACACGGGTGTGTCTGGAGCCGTGTGAGGCACACAGCCTATTTACAGGGGCATGTGACCCCTGTAAGGTTGAAAATTTTTCTAAGTTTCCAAAATTTTCATATTTTATCGGTTTAGTCCCGAACCACTTCTAAAGCATGTTTAAGACCCTATAGGCCCTTATAAGGGACAATGTGATTGTGTTGAATAATTTATGAGAATGAACACTTTATGCTTGATAAATGTATGTTATATGTTGTGAATTGATTGGTAATACCTCGTAACCGTACTCCGGTGATGGATACGAGATAGGGGTGTTACAAATCAACAGAATGATAACAGACTAACAGTCTTTATACCAGTAATCTCTATACTCTAACATTCACCCAACTTCTCAATAGGTAATACCAGAAGTATACTTCGAAATTGAGAAAAAGCAGAGACAGAAAATGGTTTAGTAAGAATGTCCACGACCTGGTCACAAGCGAGTACTTCACCGACAACTAAAGAGCCACTTGCCACTCTTTCATGAACAAAAAAAAAGTCAAGTTTGACATGTTTGAATTTGGAGTGTAACACCGTATTTTCTACAATAGTAACTACACTGGAACTATCACACCAAACAGTAGGAGGATCAACAGACCAAATGTGTAACTCTGTTAGCAGAGAAACTAACCACGCAATTTCATTGTAGCTGCAGCTAAGCTCCGATATTTAGCCTCAGTCGTAGATCGAGAAACATTTTGTTGTTTTTTAGAGTACCAAAAAATAAGTGTAACACTCCTTACTCGTATTCAACACTGGGACAGCATTCGAGGCGTTACCGAACTTAAACATACACATTCAAACAAAACCGGGCCATAATATTTTCATTTAAATCAGATTCATCCATACATGTAAAAACTGTCCCATATATAGGCCCACGAGGCCAAAAACATACATTAGGGGTGGTTCGAGACTAAATAGAGAACTTTCCAAACTTTAGAAAAAATTTTCTCATTTTGGAGGGTCACACGCCCTTGTGTGTAACACCCCGAACCCGATACCGTCGCCGGAGTCGAACATGAGGTGTTAACAGACTTCAAACCACTTATTCGACATTTCCCAGACAAGCTGCCAATCTGCGTACTAGTCGCTTTAAAAATCATATCTTGAGTTTCACAACTCGAAAATCAGTTTCGTGATTTTTTTCCTGAAACTAGACTCATATGCCCATCTCCATAATTTTTTTCTAGAATTTTGGTAGGCCAATTAGTACAGTTTATTAGTCAAAGTCTCCCATGTTACAGGGATCGACTACACTGACCCTTGCGCATTACGAATTGGATATCTCCCTGCACAGAGCTTCAATACTGATGTCGTTTGTTTCTATAGAAACTAGACTCAGAGAGGAATCTGTACATATATGGCATGACTCCTAATTATCTCTGGTTAATTTATAATAAATCTCCAAAGTCGGAACAGGGAATCCAGAAACCGTTCTGGCCCTGTCTCACGAGAACCTGAATATCTCTTAACATACTGTCCATATGATCTTTTCGTTACTTCTATATGAAAATAGACTCATCGAGCTTCGAATACATAATTTATTCATCAATTAATTCCACTCCTACTATTTTTAGTGATTTTTCGATCTCACGTCACTGCTGCTGCCAGCATCTGTTACGAAAGCAACTATGCCTATTTCGATTTCTCCTTGATCTAACTAGTAATTCATCATACATATCACCAATTATGATCATGACTAGCCATGCCAAAGGCTAATCATTGTCAAACATCTCCCTACTACACTTTTGCCATATCATGAATTTTAACACCAAAAATAATCAACCATGACATATGGCATAAAAAGGTCGAATTATCAAGATTTACGACCTAACGTTATGAAACCAAACCCAACCGAACATTTATGCCATTTTCGCATGGCTAAAAGTTTACATACCAAAGTTCAAACACAACATAATAGCCTATACATGCCGAAATGCTCTCCTAAGTCGACTAAGAAGAAAGTACCAAAACTTGCTAGCCGGTGTGATGACTCCAATGACGGCCCGATCACGCAAGAAGAGACGAGTCCAAGAAACCTAAAATAGGTGACAAGGAAACACCGAGTGAGTATATAACTCAGTAAGTCATAAGCAATGCACTACCATCCATTAATAACATTATCACAATAGGAAATAAAATGGAACGAGGCTAGTTACTCCATCCATACCGAACCATGCCATGGTTCCTCAGACCTATCGGTTCAATCTCATACCAAATCATGCATTCACATTCCGTATACTCATCAATAGGATATTTGAGGCATTTTCATACATCATTTTATTTTTGTTACAATCATACAACTAAACGGCCTTTCACCTATTCCACGATAAATCTTATGTACGTGACTTCAAGTATATTTGTCACATAGGTTCAAACTTACCAAGCTCAACTCCAAATATAGACATAGCACCTATTAGCCATGAACTCAAGGTACTTACCCGATCCGCTGTCCGTGATCGACTCAATAACGTCGCACACTTAGTGTCCATAATGATTCAAAAGTATATAATAAGTCCGCACACTCAGTGCTATATAATCAACTTGCACACTTAGTGCTATATAATCAAACTCGCACACTTAGTGCTACATAATCAAACTCGCACACTTAGTGCTACATAATCAAGCTCGCACACTTAGTGCTACATAATCAAGCTCGCACACTTAGTGCTACATAATCAAGCTCGCACACTTAGTGCTACATAATCAAGCTCGCACACTTAGTGCTGTACAATTTAAACCCGCACACTTAGCGCCAATCTCATGATCATAAATGTTTATACCCGCACTCTTAGTGCCGAGATCAACAACTCAATACATCTCACCTCTTTTCTCTTCATCCAACACTTTCATCACCACATACATACATGTATATATATATATTTCTCATTCCATTCAGCATCATTACATAGACGTTATGATCATTTAAATTAATACAACTATATGCTTAATGACTTACCTGGTGTTGGGTAAGACGGTTCCAACTCGGCTACTCGATGATCTTTTCTTTGCCTTTGCTTGATTGTCCTCCTTTAACTCCTTGAGCTTAATCAATAAATCAACTAGTTTAACCATCTTGCTAAACATTCATAATTCAATTACACATGCATATGTATGTTTGTATATTCGGCAACCATCCTCACTAATTACCCATTTAGTCGATTATACACATAATTAAAGGTAACATCACGAATGGGCATACTTATGTATATATACATATATATGTATATATATATACTTCGGAATGGGGATCACAATTAGATTTAACACCACCTTCATACTCAATTAGATGGCTGAATGTATGTATACCTGTACAATGTCAACTATAACATCATTTAAACACCTAATTTCATCTCATGAACACTTAATCGAATTTTCCTAATCTAGCATATTTTCACATCTATTTGTAACATCATGTAAATCCACATATAACTACATTTCTTAAGTTCCACATCTTAATGCCCATTATAGCCACTCCCATAGTCTAAATCTAGCAATCGGCAACACCCACCTTTCCACTATGTTAGCCGAATACTCATTCTCTTCCTAGTCCTAAATTCGACACCTCCAACAAAATAGCTTAACAATTTCAACTTTCATGCTAACATAACAAGCAACTTAACACATCCATATAACTAGCATGCTAATAGCATCAAGGTATCAACTAAAATTTTTTTAAGCTCCTTAGCCGAATCCTAACTCTCCAACAACCCCAAATCCAACCATGGGATAGATAGAATTTAGACTCATCACCCAAAGGTTGTGTAAACTTCCAAAAATATCATTGAACATACCTTGATCTAAAGGACCACCTTGGCCGAATCTTGCTTCCTCTTCTTCCTCTAGTTACGACAATTGCAAAAGAAAGAAAACATGAACACTCCTTCTTCCCTCCTTATTAAGCATTCAAACTCCCTCATTTTCATGCCACAACATCAAACACTCCTCCTAGATACAAGCAATGGCCGAACTCTTTCAAAGTTTTTCTCCCCTTCTTTTTCTTGGTTTTTCGGCTAGGGGATGGCAAGTATGACACCCATTTTTTTTTTGTTCACTTTCCTATTATTATCCCCATCATTTGTTAACCAAAAGAAAACATATTAAATTAGAATGAGTGGAGCATCATCACTCCTTGGCCGGCCACCATGTATTTTATGGGCAATTTGACATGCAAAGCCATGCTTCCTCTCCCTATTATTAATTACTCCTTATAATTCATCTATCATCTTTTCTAACTTCGTCAACTAGGTCCTTTTTGAATTAATTCACAATCCTAAAGCTAATATTAAGCATTTAATTTCTCATATATTCGCTGTCACACAAAAATTTATGCAATTAAAACACAAAAATAAATTTTTGGCTCGGTAATGTGGTCTCGAAACCACATTCCGACCAGGGTCTAATTTGGGTTGTCACAACTCTCCCCCACATAAGAAATTTTCGTCCCCGAAAATCTTACCGGTAAATAATTTTGGATATCGATCCTTCATAGAGTCCTCAAGTTCCCAAGTGGCTTCTTCAATTCCGTGTTTATGCCACAGTACTTTCACTAATGAGATTTTCCTGTTTCGTAGTTCTTTTACTTCATGTGCTAAAATACGAACTGGTTCTTCTTCGTAACTTAAATTAGATTGAATCTCGATCTCCGATGGAGGAATTACGTGCGATGGATCGGACCTATATCGTCGAAGCATCGAGACATGAAAAACATTGTGAATCTTTTCGAGCTCAGGGGGCAAAATTAATCGGTATGCAACGGGTCCAACTCGTTCGGATACTTCGTACGGACCGATGAACCTCGGACTCAATTTGCCCTTACGACCAAATCTAAGCACCTTCTTCCAGGGTGAAACTTTGAGAAATACTTTGTCTCCAACCTGATATTCAATGTCTTTTCTTTTCAAATCCGCATACGACTTTTGACGATCCGAAGCGGTTTTCAAACTTTCGCGAATTACTCGAACTTTCTGTTCGGCATCCTTAATCAAATCAACCCCAAGGATCTTACTTTCACTAAGTTCAGTCCAAAATATTGGGGTACGGCATTTACGACCGTACAAAGCCTCGTAAGGTGCCATCTTAATACTTGATTGAAAACTATTGTTGTAAGTGAATTCAATCAAAGGTAAATACTGTTCCCATGAACCATTAAACTCGAGGATGCAACATCTCAACATATCCTCAAGTATCTGAATTATCCGCTCGGATTGACCATCGGTTTGTGGATGAAAAGCGGTGCTAAAATGCAGCTTGGTACCCAAAGCTTCTTGCAATTTCTTCCAAAATCGCGAGGTGAATCTCGGATCTCTATCCGACACGATAGAAATAGGTACTCCATGTAATCTCACAATCTGAGAAACATACAATTCGGCTAGTTTATCCAATGAAAAATCCGTACGCACGGGGATAAAGTGAGCCGACTTAGTCAGTCTATCAACAACAACCCAAATCGCATCCTTCTTAATTGCTGACAATGGCAGTCCGGACACAAAGTCCATTGTGACTCGATCCCATTTCCACTCGGGTATCATGATCGGCTGAAGTAATCCTGAAGGCACTTGATGTTCTGCTTTCACTTATTGACATATTAAACATCTCGAACAAAGTCGGAGATGTCCCGTTTCATACCATGCCACCAAAATCGACGTTTCAAATCGTTTTACATTTTCGTACTCCCCGGGTGAATTGACATTCGGCTACAATGAGCTTCGTTCAGAATCATCGAAATGAGTTCTGAATTTCTTGGAACACACAACCGACTTCTGAACCTCAAACAATCGTCATCATCAATTTGAAATTCGGATTCCATATTCGGAATACATTCAGCCCGTTTTGCAACCAATTCATCGTCGACTTTCTGGGCTTCACGAATTTGATGAATCAATGATGGTTTGGCCTTTAATTCAGCTACTAACATATTGTCGGGTAGAACAGACAAGTGCACATTCATCGCTCGTAAAGCAAACAGCGATTTCCGGCTTAAGGCGTCCGCAACCACATTAGCCTTTCCCGGGTGGTAATCAATGACAAGCTCGTAATCTTTCAACAACTCAAGCCAACGTCTTTGTCGCAGATTTAAGTCTCTTTGAGTCATCAAATATTTGAGACTTTTGTGATCCGAAAATACATGGCACTTTTCACCAAACAAATAATGTCGCCATATTTTCAAAGCAAATACGATGGCGGCTAGCTCGAGATCATGGGTTGGATAATTTCTCTCGTGTGGCTTCAATTGTCTCGACGCATAGGCCACAACTCGACCTTCTTGCATCAATACGCAACCCAACCCGAGTAGGGATGCGTCACTATAAATGACAAACTCTTTGCCTGATTCGGGTTGCACCAAAATTGGAGCTTCAGTCAAATGAGTTTTCAGTTGATCGAAGCTTTTCTGACATTCCTCCGTCCATTCGAACTTAACATCCTTTTGAAGTAGCTTCGTCATTGGTGTGGCTATCATCGAGAAACCTTTTACAAATCGTCGGTAATAACCGGCGAGCCCCAGGAAGCTCCGAACTTCGGTAATATTTCTTGGAGGCTTCCAGTTAAGTATGGCTGAAATTTTGCTCGGGTCAACTCGAATACCCGTTGCGGATACCACATGACCCAAGAAGCTAACCTCTCTCAACCAAAACTCACACTTACTGAACTTCGCATATAACTGCTTATCCCGCAAAATTTGCATCACTAATCTCAGGTGTTCAGCATGTTCGGTCTCATCTCTTGAATAGACCAAGATGTTATCAATGAACACAACTACGAACCGATCCAAATATGGTCTGAAGATCCGATTCATCAAATCCATAAATACCGCAGGGGCATTAGTGAGCCCGAATGGCATCACTAAGAACTCGTAGTGACCGTACCTCGTTCTGAAAGCAGTTTTGGGTACGTCCGAATCTCGAATCCGCAACTGATAATAACCCGATCTCAAATCTATCTTTGAAAACACTGATGCTCCCTTTAATTGATCAAACAAATCATCAATACGCGGTAACGGATACTTATTCTTTATCGTCACTTTATTCAGTTGACGATAGTCAATGCACAACCTCATGGTTCCGTCCTTCTTTTTCACGAACAATACTGGTGCACCCCAAGGTGAGAAACTCGGTCGAGCGAAACCTCTATCCGTCAACTCTTGCAATTGAGCTTTCAATTCTTTTAACTCGGTTAGTGCCATACGATACGGAGCTATCGAAATTGGCGTAGTTCTAGGTATAAGCTCAATACCAAACTCTATCTCCCGAACAGGTGGCAAACCCGGTAACTCTTCAGGAAAAACATCCGGGTATTCACAAACCACCGGCACAGATTCGGGTTTGTTTTTTAACTCTTTGTCATCAAGTACATACGCAAGGTATGCTTCGCACCCTTTTCTTACATATTTCTGGGCCAACATTGCTGATATTACAGCTGGCAACCCCCTTAAGTCCGTAGACTCAACTCGGATTATCTCGTTATTTGCGCACCTCAAATCAATAGTCTTGCTTTTGCAATTCACAACCGCATCATGCGCAGTCAACCAATCCAAACCAAAAATAACATCAAATTCGTCAAACGGCAAAAGCATCAAATCGGCCGGAAAACAGGATTCTCGGATTATTAGAGGGCATCTCTTACACACTTTATCAACAAGTACGCATTGACCCAAAGGGTTTGACACTCGAATTACGAACTCAGTAGACTCAACAGGTAGAGTCTTACTGGATGCTAAGGTTTCGCATACATATGAATGAGTAGAGTCAGGGTCAATCAATGCAATCACATTAGTATCAAAGAGAGTGAAGGTACCAGTGATGACGTCGGGGGAGGATGCCTCCTCTCGTGCGCGAATGGCATATGCTCTAGCAGGAGTACGGTTCTCGACTCGAACAGCCGTATCAGGGGCCCCTCTCTGACTACCATCCCTACCTCCTAAAATTCTCGGTCGTCTACCTCTAGTTGTCACTCTACTAGGTCTTGCACCTTGAATCTTATTCTTCTCATCAAGCTCCGTGCAATCTCTAATGAAGTGGTCCTTCGAACCGCATCCGTAACAGGCCCTGTTAGTAGACTTACCCCAACATTCACCTAGGTGTCGTCTTCCGCATTGGGGACATTCAGGTTTCTCTTGACGATTATTGCCCACACTAGCTACCGAAGTAGCTCGGGAGCCTGTCGATGGTCTTGCTCTGATGGAAATTCCCGCAGTCATCCTCGACTTATTAGTGTCCTCCCTGAACTTCTTTACAGCTGAGAACGGAGCTTTACCCGTCGATCTTTTACGATAGTCTCTAGCTTCAAATTCAGCCTTCTTCTTCTCCCTTCCAAGTTCTTCCGCCTTGCAGGCTCGTTCGACTAGTGTTACGAATTCTTTTATTTCCAAAATACCCATTAGTAGCTTTAAATCTTTATTCAATCCTTCTTCGAATCTTTTGCACATAACAACCTCATCAACTACACACTCCCGGGCATACCTACTGAGTCTTACGAATTCATGTTCGTATTCAGATACTGTCATACGACCTTGCTTGAGTTCCAAGAATTCCTTACGCTTTTGATCAATGAACCGTTGACTAATATATTTCTTTCGAAATTCCATCTGAAAGAAGTCCCAAGTTACTCGTTCGTTTGGGACTATGGAAATCAGGGTCCTCCACCAATAGTAGGCTGAGTCTCGCAACAAGGATATAGCACACTTTAGACATTCATCGGGTGTGCATGACAGTTCATCAAACACCCGAATGGTGTTATCAAGCCAGAACTCGGCCCTTTCGGCATCATCAGTTACTATGGCCTTGAACTCCTCGGCCCCACGCTTCCTAATCAAGTCTTCAGGTGGCTTACTCAGCCTCATAGGATCAGCGACTGATGGCATTACAGGCTCTTGGGGTGGATTATTCAAATTCGGGAATTGTTGGACAGCCGGATTGGTTCGGGCATATTGCGCGACCCACTCATTCATCATGGTAAAGAAGGCTTGTTTAGCCCCCTCACCTTGATTATTCGCAGATGACTGAGGTTCAACAGGCGGTGTCCCTTGTGCAGGAGCAGTCGCTACACTTTCAACGTCATCCGCTAAGATTCTTTCTACACCGGGGTCCATTTACTAATCAAAACAAAAACATTTTAACCGTCAGAAGTCATCACACAGTTAAACATTAACATTCGGCATGTATAGCTAGACTCATACGTGCTGTGGTAGTCCTAGAACCGACTAAACCATAGCTCTGATACCAATAAAATGTAACACCCCGAACCCGATACCGTCGCCGGAGTCGAACACGAGGTGTTAACAGACTTCAAACCACTTATTCGACATTTCCCAGACAAGCTGCCAATCTGCGTACTAGTCGCTTTAAAAATCATATCTTGAGTTTCACAACTCGAAAATCAGTTTCGTGATTTTTTTCCTGAAACTAGACTCATATGCCCATCTCCATAATTTTTTTCTAGAATTTTTGGTCGGGCCAATTAGTACAGTTTATTAGTCAAAGTCTCCCATGTTACAGGGATCGACTACACTGACCCTTGCGCATAACGAATTGGATATCTCCCTGCACAGAGCTTCAATACTGATGTCGTTTGTTTCTATAGAAACTAGACTCAGAGAGGAATCTGTACATATATGGCATGACTCCTAATTATCTCTGGTTAATTTATAATAAATCTCCAAAGTCGGAACAGGGAATCCAGAAACCGTTCTGGCCCTGTCTCACGAGAACCTGAATATCTCTTAACAGACTGTCCATATGATCTTTTCGTTGCTTCTATATGAAAATAGACTCATCGAGCTTCGAATACATAATTTATTCATCAATTAATTCCACTCCTACGATTTTTAGTGATTTTTCGATCTCACGTCACTGCTGCTGCCAGCATCTGTTACGAAAGCAACTATGCCTATTTCGATTTCTCCTTGATCTAACTAGTAATTCATCATACATATCACCAATTATGATCATGACTAGCCATGCCAAAGGCTAATCATTGTCAAACATCTCCCTACTACACTATTGCCATATCATGAATTTTAACACCAAAATAATCAACCATGACATATGGCATAAAAGGTCAAATTATCAAGATTTACGACCTAACGTTATGAAACCAAACCCAACCGAACATTTATGCCATTTTCGCATGGCTAAAAGTTTACATACCAAAGTTCAAACACAACATAATAGCCTATACATGCCGAAATGCTCTCCTAAGCCGACTAAGAAGAAAGTACCAAAACTTGCTAGCCGGTGTGATGACTCCAATGACGGCCCGATCACGCAAGAAGAGACGAGTCCAAGAAACCTAAAATAGGTGACAAGGAAACACCGAGTGAGTATATAACTCAGTAAGTCATAAGCAATGCACTACCATCCATTAATAACATTATCACAATAGGAAATAAAATGGAACGAGGCTAGTTACTCCATCCATACCGAACCATGCCATGGTTCCTCAGACCTATCGGTTCAATCTCATACCAAATCATGCATTCACATTCCGTATACTCATCAATAGGATATTTGAGGCATTTTCATACATCATTTTATTTTCGTTACAATCATACAACTAAACGGCCTTTCACCTATTCCACGATAAATCTTATGTACGTGACTTCAAGTATATTTGTCACATAGGTTCAAACTTACCAAGCTCAACTCCAAATATAGACATAGCACCTATTAGCCATGAACTCAAGGTACTTACCCGATCCGCTGTCCGTGATCGACTCAATAACGTCGCACACTTAGTGTCCATAATGATTCAAAAGTATATAATAAGTCCGCACACTCAGTGCTATATAATCAACTCGCACACTTAGTGCTATATAATCAAACTTGCACACTTAGTGCTACATAATCAAACTCGCACACTTAGTGCTACATAATTAAGCTCGCACACTTAGTGCTACATAATCAAGCTCGCACACTTAGTGCTACATAATCAAGCTCGCACACTTAGTGCTACATAATCAAGCTCGCACACTTAGTGCTGTACAATTTAAACCCGCACACTTAGCGCCAATCTCATGATCATAAATGTTTATACCCGCACTTTTAGTGCCGAGATCAACAACTCAATACATCTCACCTCTTTTCTCTTCATCCAACACTTTCATCACCACATACATACATGTATATATATATATATTTCTCATTCCATTCAGCATCATTACATAGACGTTATGATCATTTAAATTAATACAACTATATGCTTAATGACTTACTTGGTGTTGGGTAAGACGATTCCAACTCGGCTACTCGATGATCTTTTCTTTGCCTTTGCTTGATTCTCCTCCTTTAACTCCTTGAGCTTAATCAATAAATCAACTAGTTTAACCATCTTGCTAAACATTCATAATTCAATTACACATGCATATGTATGTTTGTATATTCGGCAACCATCCTCACTAATTACCCATTTAGTCGATTATACATATAATTAAAGGTAACATCACGAATGGGCATACTTATGTATATATACATATATATGTATATATATATATACTTCGGAATGGGCATCACAATTAGATTTAACACCACCTTCATACTCAATTAGATGGCCGAATGTATGTATACCTGTACAATGTCAACTATAACATCATTTAAACACCTAATTTCATCTCATGAACACTTAATCGAATTTTCCTAATCTAGCATATTTTCACATCTATTTGTAACATCATGTAAATCCACATATAACTACATTTCTTAAGTTTCCACATCTTAATGCCCATTATAGCCACTCCCATAGTCTAAATCTAGCAATCGGCAACACCCACCTTTCCACTATGTTAGCCGAATACTCATTCTCTTTCTAGTCCTAAATTAGACACCTCCAACAAAATAGCTTAACAATTTCAACTTTCATGCTAACATAACAAGCAACTTAACACATCCATATAACTAGCATGCTAATAGCATCAAGGTATCAACTAAAATTTTTTTAAGGTATCAAGGCATCCTCCCCCGACGTCATCACTGGTACCTTCACTCTCTTTGATACTAATGTGATTGCATTGATTGACCCTGGCTCTACTCATTCATATGTATGCGAAACCTTAGCATCCAGTAAGACTCTACCTGTTGAGTCTACTGAGTTCGTAATTCGAGTGTCAAACCCTTTGGGTCAATGCGTACTTGTTGATAAAGTGTGTAAGAGATGCCCTCTAATAATCCGAGAATCCTGTTTTCCGACCGATTTGATGCTTTTGCCGTTTGACGAATTTGATGTTATTCTAGGTTTGGATTGGTTGACCGCGCATGATGCGGTTGTGAATTGCAAAAGCAAGACTATTGATTTGAGGTGCGCAAATAACGAGATAATCCGAGTTGAGTCTACGGACTTAAGGGGGGTTGCCAGCTGTAATATCAGCAATGTTGGCCCAGAAATATGTAAGAAAAGGGTGCGAAGCATACCTTGCGCATGTACTTGATGACAAAGAATTAGAAAAGAAACCCGAATCTGTGCCGTGGTTTGTGAATACCCAGATGTTTTTCCTGAAGAGTTACCAGGTTTGCCACCTGTTCGGGAGATAGAGTTTGGTATTGAGCTTGTACCTAGAACTACGCCAATTTCGATAGCTCCGTATCGTATGGCACTAACCGAGTTAAAGGAATTGAAAGCTCAATTGCAAGAGTTGACGGATAGAGGTTTCGCTCGACCAAGTTTCTCACCTTGGGGTGCACCAGTATTGTTCGTGAGAAAGAAGGACGGAACCATGAGGTTGTGCATTGACTATCGTCAACTGAATAAAGTGACGATAAAGAATAAATATCCATTACCGCGTATTGATGATTTGTTTGATCAACTAAAGGGAGCCTCAGTGTTTTCAAAGATAGATTTGAGATCGGGTTATTATCAGTTGCAGATTCGAGATTTGGACGTACCCAAAACTGCTTTCAGAACGAGGTACGGTCACTACGAGTTCTTAGTGATGCCGTTTGGGCTCACTAATGCCCCTGCGGTATTTATGGATTTGATGAATCGGATTTTCAGACAGTATTTGGACCGGTTCGTAGTTGTGTTCATTGATGACATCTTAGTCTATTCAGGAGATGAGACCGAACATGCTGAGCACCTGAGATTAGTATTGCAAATTTTGTGGGATAAGAAGTTATATGCTAAGTTTAGTAAGTGTGAGTTCTGGTTAAGAGAGGTTAGCTTCTTAGGTCATGTGGTATCCGCATCGGGTATTCGAGTTGACCCGAGCAAAATTTCAGCCATACTTAACTGGAAGCCTCCAAGAAATATTACCGAAGTTCGGAGCTTCCTGGGGCTCGCCGGTTATTACCGACGATTTGTAAAAGGTTTCTCGATGATAGCCACACCAATGACGAAGCTACTTCAAAAAGATGCTAAGTTCGAATGGACGGAGAAATGTCAGAAAAGCTTCGATCAACTGAAAACTCATTTGACTGAAGCTCCAATTTTAGTGCAACCCGAATCAGGCAAAGAGTTTGTCATTTATAGTGACGCATCCCTACTCGGGTTGGGTTACGTATTGATGCAAGAAGGTCGAGTTGTGGCCTATGCGTCGAGACAATTGAAGCCACACGAGAGAAATTATCCAACCCATGATCTCGAACTAGCCGCCATCGTATTTGCTTTGAAAATATGGCGACATTATTTGTTTGGCGAAAAGTGCCATGTATTTTCGGATCACAAAAGTCTCAAATATTTGATGACTCAAAGAGACTTAAATCTGCGACAAAGACGTTGGCTTGAGTTGTTGAAAGATTACGAGCTTGTCATTGATTACCACCCGGGAAAGGCTAATGTAGTTGCGGACGCCTTAAGCCGAAAATCGCTGTTTGCTTTACGAGCGATGAATGTGCACTTTTCTGTTCTACCCGACAATGTGTTAGTAGCTGAATTAAAGGCCAAACCATCATTGATTCATCAAATTCGTGAAGCTCAGAAAGTCGACGATGAATTGGTTGCAAAACGGGCTGAATGTATTCCGAATATGGAATCCGAATTTCAAATTGATGATGACGATTGTTTGAGGTTCAGAAGTCGGTTGTGTGTTCCAAGAAATTCAGAACTCATTTCGATGATTCTGAACGAAGCTCATTGTAGCCGAATGTCAATTCACCCGGGGAGTACGAAAATGTACAATGATTTGAAACGTCGGTTTTGGTGGCATGGTATGAAACGGGACATCTCCAACTTTGTTTCGAGATGTTTAATATGTCAACAAGTGAAAGCGGAACATCAAGTGCCTTCAGGATTACTTCAGCCGATCATGATACCCTAGTGGAAATGGGATCGAGTCACGATGGACTTTGTGTCCGGACTGCCATTGTCAGCAAGTAAGAAGGATGCGATTTGGGTTGTTGTTGATAGACTGACTAAGTCGGCTGACTTTATCCCCGTGCGTACGGATTTTTCATTGGATAAACTAGCCGAATTGTATGTTTCTCAGATTGTGAGATTACATGGAGTACCTATTTCTATCGTGTCGGATAGAGATCTGAGATTCACCTCGCGATTTTGGAAGAAATTGCAAGAAGCTTTGGGTACCAAGCTGCATTTTAGCACCGCTTTTCATCCACAAACCGATGGTCAATCCGAGCGGATAATTCAGATACTTGAGGATATGTTGAGATGTTGCATCCTCGAGTTTAGTGGTTCATGGGAACGGTATTTACCTTTGATTGAATTCGCTTACAACAATAGTTTTCAATCAAGTATTAAGATGGCCCCTTACGAGGCTTTGTACGGTCGTAAATGCCGTACACCATTGTTTTGGACCGAGCTCGGTGAAAGTAAAATTTTCAGAGTCGATTTGATTAAAGATGCCGAACAGAAAGTAAGGGTAATCCGTGAAAGTCAAAAGGTAGCCACGGATCGTCAGAAATCGTATGCGGATTTGAAACGAAAAGACATTGAATATCAGGTGGGAGATAAAGTGTTTCTTAAAGTTTCGCCTTGGAAAAAGGTACTCAGATTTTGCCGAAAGGGTAAGTTGAGTCCGAGATTCATTGGGCCATACGAAATATCCGAACGAGTCGGTCCAGTTGCGTATCGATTGATTTTACCCCCTGAACTTGAAAAGATTCACGACGTCTTTCATGTTTCGATGCTTCGACGCTATAGATCTGATCCTTCGCACATAATTAGTCCGTCGGAGGTTGAAATTCAAGCCGATATGAGTTATGAAGAAGAGCCGATGCGTATCCTAGCTCGTGAAGTGAAGGGGTTGCGAAACAAAAGTGTTCCGTTAGTAAAGGTGTTATGGCTCAAACACGGGATCGAGGAAGCTACTTGGGAAACCGAGAGCTCGATGAAAGAACGATACCCAAACCTATTTACCGGTAAGATTTTCGGGGACAAAAATTTCTTGAGTGGGGGAGAATTGTGACAGCCCAAAATTGACCCTAGTCGGGAAGTGATTTCGGGACCACAAAACCGAGTCATAAAATTTAGTTAAAATTTTATTTGCATATCTTATATTTGTGATAGTACTTGTATAAAAATTTGATGTTTTAATTTTGTATTAGGAATGTGAATTTTGCTTGAAAGGATCTAGTTGAGAGACTTAGAAAATTATGATAGGTAAATAAGTAAGGACCAAATAGTATTAAAATAGGAAAGTTTGGGTTTGCATGTCAAAGTGCCCAATTCTTGATAAGTGGCCGGCCAAGCATGGTTCCATTCCTCCAAGTTTATGTTGTTTATTATTTACTATTGGCAAGTAAATTAGAATAAATAAAAGAAGGGAATTAAAAAGAAAAAAAGGATGAATAAAATAAGGGAGGAAGAAGGAGTGTTCATCCTTTTCCTTATCACAATTGCCGTACCTAAAGAAAGAAAAAGAAGAAAGTGAAGTTAAGGCATTTGGTCATCTTCAAGTTGATTAAGAAGCTCTTGAATATTCGGTGCCTAGGGGAAAAGTTTCTAAGAAGTTTGGCCATGCATGTAACTAGATTGAGGTATGTTTGATATTATTCTTTAAGATTCATGTATATTTTAAGTTGTAAGTTTGAAATCTACCTAGCCATGGTTCAAATTTTGTTAATTGATGGAGATGATATTCGGCCATGAATGTTACATTCTTGGTTGGTATTTTGATGTCTTTGGTGATGAGGTATGAAGATGGTTGATTTTGAGTGTTTAATAAAAAGGATACATGAATTATTGTTAAATAATGGTCGAATGTAGCATGATTAAAGATGTGAATAAATTGAAGTTAAGGAGGTTGTCAATGAAAAATATGAGTTGGATGAGTTTTAAAGAATAAAAATTTAGGTGACTAGAGGTCAAGGACATTCGGTCAAAGGCTTGTGTGCTAGCAAAATCGGCCTAAATGTCGTTTTGATGTGTTGAATTGAGTAAGCTAGATGTTGGAACACATAAGGATTCGGCCTTCTAAAACAATAGAGATAAGTGTATGAAAGGCTAAGTTTAAGTAGTAAGGCCGAATAGGTTGTAGATAAGGCACTTGTGAGTTCTTGGCCAAGCAATTGACAAATTAAATTAGAGTTCTTGTGACGTATAATGTCAAGTCTAACTTGGTATATTTGGCCACCTAACTAAGTACATCGGTGGTGTTGAATGTAATCTTACACATTCGGCCATATGGGGTAAAAATGGGTCGAGTGTTCATGAGATGAAATTAGGTGTTTAAATGATGTTATAGTTGACATTGTGCATATATACATGCATTCGGCCATCTAATTGAGTATGAAGGTGGTGTTAAATCTAATTGTGATGCCCATTCCGAAGTACATATATATACATATATATGTATATATACATAAGTATGCCCATTCGTGATGTTACCTTTAATTATGTGTATAATCGACTAAATGGGTAATTAGTGAGGATGGTTGCCGAATATACAAACATACATATGCAGGTGTAATTGAATTATGAATGTTTAGCAAGATGGTTAAACTAGTTGATTTATTGATTAAGCTCGAGGAGTTAAAGGAGGAGAATCAAGCAAAGGCAAAGAAAAGATCATCGAGTAGCCGAGTTGGAACCGTCCTACCCAACACAAAGTAAGTCATCAAGCATATATTTTGTATTGATCTAAATAGACATAATGTCTATGTAATTATGCCGGATGGAATGATAAATTTATATACATGTATGCATGTGGTGATGAAAGTGTTGAATGAAAAGAAAAGAGGTGAGATGTATTGAGTTGTTGATCTCGGCACTAAGTGTGCGGTATAAACATTTATGATCATGAGATTGGCACTAAGTGTGCGGGTTTAAATTGTTTAGCACTAAGTGTGCGAGTTTGATTATATAGCACTAAGTGTGCGAGTTGATTATATAGCACTGAGTGTGCGGACTTAATATATATTTTTGAATCATATGGGCACTAAGTGTGCGACATTATTGAGTTGATCACGGACAGCGGATCGGGTAAGTACCTTGAGTTCGTGACTACTAGGCGCTATGTTTATATTTGAAGTTGAGCTTGGTAAGTTTGAACCTATGTGACAATTATAATTGAGGTCACGTACATAAGATTTATCGTGGAATAGGTGAAAGGTCGTTTAGTTGTATGATTGTAACGAAAACAAAATGATGTATGAAAATGCCTCAAATATCCTATTGATTAGTATATGGAATGTGAATGCATGACTTGGTATGAGATTGAACCGATAGGTTTGAGGAACCATGGTATGGTTCGGTATGGGTGGAGTAACTAGCCTCGTTCCATTTTGCTTCCTCTTGTGATAATGATATTAATGGATGGTAGTGCATTGCTTATGACTTACTGAGTTATATACTCACTCGGTGTTTCCTTGTCACCTATTTTAGGTTTCTTGGACTCGTCTCTTTTTGCGTGATCGGGCCGTCATTGGAGTCATCACACCGGCTAGCAAGTTTTGGTACTTTCTTCTTAGTCGGCTTAGGAGAACATTTCGGCATGTATAGGCTATTATGTTGTGTTTGAACTTTGGTATGTAAACTTTTAGCCATGCGAAATGGCATAAATGTTCGGTTGGGTTTGGTTTCATAACGTTAGGTCGTAAGTCTTGATAATTCGACTTTTTTTTATGCCATATGTCATGGTTGATTATTTTTGGTGTTAAAATTCATGATATGGCAATAGTGTAGTAGGGAGATGTTTGACAATGATTAGCCTTTGGCATGGCTAGTCATGATCATAATTGGTGATATGTATGATGAATTACTAGTTACATCAAGGAGAAATCACGAAATAGGCATAGTTGCTTTCGTAACAGATGCTGGCAGCAGCAGTGACGTGAGATTGAAAAATCACTAAAAATAGTAGGAGTGGAATTAATTAATGAATAAATTATGTAATCGAAGCTTGATGAGTCTATTTACATATAGAAGTAACGAAATGATCATATGGACAGTATGTTAAGAGATATTCAGGTTCTCGTGAGACAGGGCCAGAACGGTTTCTGGATTCCCTGTTCCGACTTTGGAAATTCATTATAAATTACCCAGAGATAATTAGGAGTCATGCCATATATGTACAGATTCCTCTCTGAGTCTAGTTTCTATAGAAACAAACGACATTGGTATTGAAGCTCTGTGCAGGGAGATATCCAAGTCGTAATTCGCAAATGTCAGTGTAGTCAATCCCTGTAACATGGGAGACTTTTACTAATAAACTGTACTAATTTGCCTCACCAAAAATTCTACAAAAATTCTACCATATAGGTATATGAGTCTAGTTCCAGGGAAAATTTACGGAACTGGATTTCGAGTTTCAGAACTCAAGATATGATTTTTAAAGCGACTAGTACGCAGATTGGCAGCTTGTCTGGGAAATGTCAAATAAGTGGTTTGAAGTCTGTTAACACCTCGTGTTCGACTCCGGCGACGGTCTCGGGTTCGGGGTGTTACATAAAATGTGTTTGAGCTCTATACATATGTTGTGTCTCTTATATGATGGTGATTTATTAAATTGAAATTATGAGTTGCCTTGTAGTTTTATTCGGTTTACATGTTTATATATATTTAATGGGTGCATTAGACAGCCTTAATGTATGACCTATGAGCAACATAATAATTAATAAAGTAATGCCACGTGAATAACTAAAAAGGAAGGTAATGGCATTTGTTTTAATTAATGTAAATTTTGTGCATACGCGCGACATTTATAAAACAAGTCTAATATTCAATAATGATGTTATGGATGTGTTCCATGTTCTGTATATGTATAAAATGTTTAACTGATATATTTACACACACATTTTGGGTCATACATTATTTATGTTGCGTTGTACATGTTAATTTCTTTTTTAAGATTCGATATTGGATTGAGTTATAAGCATATATGTGATCAGAATCTCGAATTGCAATTTATTATGCACATTTGTATGAACAATAGTATGATCAGTAATAACTCATGCAAGGGTTACCAGCAGTGATTTCTTTGATGTTAGCTCAGAAATATGTAAGAAAGGGCTGCGAAGCTTACTTTGCTTATGTGCTTAATAGTAAAGTGGCTGAAAGAAACATTGAATCAGTACCTATTATATGTGAGTATCCAGATGTGTTTCCTGAAGAATTACCGTGTTTGCCACCTATTCGGGAGGTAGAGTTTGGTATTGAGTTAATGCCTGGGACAACTCCGATATCCATAGCTTCGTACAAAATGGCACCTACAGAATTAAAAGAATTGAAAGCTCAGTTGCAAGAATTGAGAGCTCAGTTGCAAGAATTGAGAGATAGAGGTTTCGCACGACCAAGTTTCTCTCCGTGGGGTACACCTATGTTGTTTGTGAAAAAGAAATACGGAACTATGAGAATGTGCATCGATTATATGCAGTTTAATAAGGTGACTATAAAGAATAAGTATTTGTTGCCACGAGTTGACGATCTGGTTGACCAACTAAAAGGAGCTACAGTGTTTTCGAAGATAGATTTGAGGTCAGACTATTATCAGTTGCAAGTTAAAGACTTCGATGTACCAAAGACTACTTTCTGAACAAGGTACAGACATTACGAGTTTTTGGTTATGCCCTTTGGACTCACTAATGCACCAGCTATTTTCATGGATTTGATAAATTGGATCTTCAGACAAGATCTGGATAGGTTTGTGGTTGTGTTTATAGATGATGTTTTGATCTACTCTCATGATGAAGCTAAACATGCCAAACATTTAAGTATTGTGTTGCAGACTTAGCGAGATAAGTAGTTTTGGTTAAGTGAAGTCAGGTATTCGAGTTAATCCAAGCAAAATTTCAGCTATACTTGATTGGAAACCTCCGAAGAATGTTTCTGAAGTCTGAAACTTTCTGGGACTTGCTGGTTATTATAGACGGTTTGTGAAAGGTTTCTCTATGATCGTAGCTCCAATGACGAAGCTATTGTAGAAAGATGTTAAGTTCGAGTGGTTAGAGAAGTGCCAGAAAAGTTTTGATCTGTTGAAAGCCCTTTTGATCGAAGCTCTAGTGCTAGTTCAGCCAGAATCGGGTAAAGAATTTGTTATTTATAGTGATGCATCTTTAAATGGTTTGGGCTGTGTATTGATGTAGGAGGGAAAAGTTATAGCTTATGCCTCAAGACAATTAAAGCCACATGAAAAGAACTATCTGACGCATGACCTAGAATTGGCAGCTATTGTATTTGCGTTGAAAATCTGGCGTCACTATCTGTTTGGTGAGAAATGTCATGTTTATGTGGATCACAAAAGCTTGAAATATTTGATGACACAGAAAGATCTGAACTTGAGATAATGCCGATGGTTAGAATTGCTAAAAGACTACAAGCTTGTGATTGACTAACCACCCGGGAAAGGCTAATGTTGTTGCTGATGCTTTAAGCCAAAAATCACTGTTTGCTTTGCGTGCAATGAATGCGCATATGGCTATGTCTGAGGATGGTTCAATAATAGCTGAATTGAAAGCAAGACTGTTATTTGTTCAACAAATTTGTGATGCCCAAAGGTTGATAATGAGTTGATCGCAAAACAAGCTCAATGTGAGACGGATGCTAATTCATAATTCAGAGTTGATGCTGATGACTGTTTGAGATTCAGAGATCGAATATGCGTTCTGAGGAATTTAGAGTTGATTCAGATGATTTTGAAT
The DNA here is from genome assembly GCF_007990345.1 of Gossypium hirsutum. NCBI lineage: Eukaryota > Viridiplantae > Streptophyta > Magnoliopsida > Malvales > Malvaceae > Gossypium > Gossypium hirsutum. The sequence goes on from NC_053428.1 coordinate 61,781,172, forward strand.
GAAGCTCACAGCAGTCGATTATCTATTCACCCAGGTAGTACGAAGATGTATAACGATCTGAAACAGCCTTATTGGTGGCATGGCATGAAACGAGACATTTCTGACTTTGTTGCGAGATGTTAATCTGTCAACAAGTAAAAGCCGAGCATCAGGTACCTTCTGGATTGCTCCAGTCGATTATGATATCTAAGGGGAAATGGGACAGAGTTACTTTAGATTTTGTATCTGGTTTACCATTAACACCGAGCAAGAAAGATACAATCTGGGTTATTGTGGATAGATTAACTAAGACAGCTCATTTTGTCTCGATACATACAGACTACTCACTTGATAAGCTGGCAGAATTATACATTTCTCGGATTGTGAGATTACATGGTGTGCCTATATCTATTGTTTTAGATAGAGATTCGTGGTTTACATCGCGGTTTTGGAAGAAATTGCAAGATGCATTAGGTACAAAATTATCTTACAGTACTGCTTTTCATCTGCAAATAGATGGCCAGTTTGAGCGAATCATTCAGATACTTGAGGATATGTTGAGATGTTGCGTTCTTGAGTTTCAAGGTACGTGGGAATGATACCTACCTCTGATTGAATTTGCGTATATAATAGCTTTCAATCGAGTATCAAATGGCACCTTATAAGGCTTTGTATGGTCGTAAATGTCGTACACCATTGTACTGGACTAAGCTCAGTTAAAATAATATACATGGGGTTGACTTGATCAGAGAACTGAACAGAAAGTGAAAGTAATCCGTGAAAGTCTGAAAACAGCATCGAACCATCAGAAATCATATGCGGACTTGAAACGTAAAGACATAAAATTTCAGATTGGAGATAAAGTCTTCTTAAAGCCTCACCATGGAGGAAAATACATAGAATTTCAGATTGGAGATAAAGTCTTCTTGAAAGCCTCACCATGGAAGAAAATACTCAGATTTGGTCGTAAAGGCAAATTGAGTCTCAGATTTATTGGGTCGTATGAAATTATAGAGCGTATCGGGCTAATTGCTTACAGACTGTTATTGCCACTTGAGTTAGGATACATATGTCATGACATAGGACTCCGATATATGTGTATGAGTAAGACCATGGCATCGATATGTGATTTCGATATGCATGTACAAGTAAGACCCTGTCTGGGACAGTGGCTTAGATATGTAGCTACATGTAAGACCACGTCAGGGACATTGGCATTATACGATTTATGTGATTATCCAAGTGTCCTATCTGATTCCAAATGGCTCATCGGGCAAAGATAAGCTATGATTTAATGTGTAAAACGAGCTATATGCAAGGTATGGATTAACTTGTTACCTATTCAAGGTAAGGTAAGTAAGTATTTAATTTTTGATACAATGACTTATGAGGTAAATATGGAATGTGTAATTATAAAAGTGTAATCGGTCTTGATAAGATATATATATTGTGATTGTCTTCAAAATGATATGAGGTATGTTTATTGATGTAACCATGTGTATTTGGCCATTTAGGGAATGTGTACATGATGATATATTAAGATGCTTGAGTTAGTATTTATGAGTATAAGTATATTTGATTGTCTAATGATATATTGGCTTTGTAAGTGAAATGTGAATTACTCATATTGGTTATATAGGCATTCGGCCAAAGTGGGAATTTTGTATGAAAACGAAATATTTTGTATGAAATTGGTAGGTTGAGACTAAGTATACTTATACTTGTATAATTTGGTTAAGTTTAAAATGAGTGGGTTATATCACTAGATTGTTTATTTGCTTATGGCTTACTAAGCTATGATAGCTTACTCTGTGTGTTATGTTACTCTGTTTTATAGATTTTGGAGTCAAGCTACAAGCTCGGGACTGTCAGCTCAATTTACA